>NW_027397177.1:741224-1014106 GCF_003265705.2 Callorhinus ursinus | reverse complement strand
CGGCGGCGGCGGCGGCGGCGGAGGAAATCCCACCCCACGGGTAGCGGCGGCGGCGGCGCGCTGATGTCAGCGCGCCCCTTAAGGTGGACCGGGCGGCGAGGCGGCGGGGGGCGGGGCCGGAGGCGGGGCGGAGCTGGGACCCCTTGCGGCCGCGCCCGGCCCCCGCCCCGCCCCACGCCCTCCTCAGGGGGGAGCCGGGTCTGGGAGCCGGCCAGACTGGGGAGCCACCGAGCCCTCCGCCCAACCCCGGGCCCCGCTGGCGCTGGCGTCTGGCGCAGCGTTCAGAACCCTGGGCCGGGCGCGGCCCCTCCTCGCCTTGGTGCCCCGGCCAGGCGAGTGCCCGTGGCACTCTGAAGCCACGCAGCCGTCGCCGCGCACCTGCAGTCCTAGCCCTCCGGTGGACACAGCGGAGAGCGCCAGGCCCCCTGTTCCCAGCCCGCAGACCCTGGCGCTGTGGCATGTTGGTCCCCTCCCGGGCCTCTGTTTACACAGCCCTTTCCCTTAACACCTCGGAGCCTGTCCCTGGGGTCAGGTTGATGTCCCTGCTCCATGCTATTCCCGAACAGGGCCAGACCCCTCTCATCTGGAGCTCCCCTGGCATTCGTGGGGGTGGGGAATTTGTGACACTGTAGGGGCCCGGTCATTGTTTATCTCTTGTCCGTCTCACAGCCCTCGGGCCCCTCCACTGGACCGAGTCCAGGTATTGGTCAGGGTAAGGAGGGCAGGGGGCGCTGGATTCTCGAGCTTCCTGGCCCAAACTGCAGGTTTGGGAGTGTGTGTAGGTGGGGGAGCTAGGGTCGGGTGAGACACTCAGCTTCCCAGAGGTAGGGTGGAGTGCCCCGGGGAAGCACGGGGCATCCTGCCCCTGCCTGGGATAGGCCTGTGGGTAGGCCCACCTCCTGCAGGAAATCCCACCCGCTAGCTCCGCGGCCGCTGCCTGCTTAAGGTGGACCTGTGCTTTTGCAGTGCCTGGCTGCAGTGTGGACAGAACAGGCCGAACAGCCAGGCAGGGCAGTGCAGAACCTCCGGGAGGCTGGGACCTGGGTCAAGCTCTGAAGCCTCCACAGTGAGGACCAGCAAATCTCTGTTCCCTCCAACATAGCCCCAGGGCCCTCTGCTCAGAAACCAAGACCCATCAGCACCCTCCCCAGCTGGGAATCCCTGTGGGGGGGCGGGGTCCTCACCTTCCTTGGCCCTAGGCACCTGCTCCTCTAATGGCCAGAATCCCTTGCTGCCCAAGGGCCACTTTCTCAGGCCATGTTGCCACAGGCCCTGGGGCTCCTTGGCCTGGAAGCCCCTCCCTGCCTGTATGTGGGCTGCTGTGAGCCATTAAAAAGACCCTGGGCTGGGGGCCAGAACTGGGGCATTAGTACAGCTGCTTGACAAAAGATCCGGTCATGGGCTTTTTCCCATAACACTCCAGTTTGTAGCCTCTGCCCAGTGCGGAGCCCACGTTAGGGGGCCCAGCACAGAGTTGGGGGGGCACCCTAGCACTGTGTGGCAGGCTCGGGGCACAAGGGTAAGTGAAGAGCAGACACCTCCTTACCTCTGCCCATGGTGCCTCAGCCCTCTGATAGCCTCAGTGCCTAGAGATGCAAGGTCCAGGGTCCTCACAAAGACTCCAGTCAAAGCATGCCCCACCTAGGACTTTGCCATTGCTCCTACCCTTCTGCAACCCAGCACTGGGACCGCAGATCCCTGGAAGCTTCTGGATGCTAGCCCACCCATGGGGAGCCTCCCCACAGGCTCCCAAATGGTGACTCAGGCCCAGGTCTGACTCCAGGTCTATGTAGGGGCACCAGGACCAGGACAGCTGAGAGCTGTAGAGTGAGTGCCAAGCACTGGTCAATGAAAGGAGTGCTTGGTGCCTCCTTGGTGAGGTCCCTGCAGACTTCCTGGGCAGAGGAGAGTCCTGGGTTGGGGAAGGAGAGAAGAGCAGGGGGAGACCCAGGGAGGCCTCCGGCCCAGTAGTCCTCCCCCAACTTAGGAGTTAAGATTCCTGGGAAAAGGAAAGCAGAGCGAAAAGCTTGCCCAATGGACTGACCTGGAACAGAAAGGTGTATCATCTTACCTCTCACTCCATCCGCAATACCATCAGTACCTCAGTTATGGCTTACCATTGCCTCTGTGCCACACAGGGAGAAACCCACCTGAAAACACACTGGCTGAGGGGTATGGGAGAGGCCCCTCTGGCATCCCTGCTCATCCCAGTGGGACGGAATATCAGGACTGCACGTCTCCCTTTCGGCACCATTCTGCAGTGTCAGCAAGCCACCTGTAACGTAGCCTGGTCACAGCACAGCTCTGTTCTCCAGCCATCTTGAGGGGCCTACCCTGCTGTCAGCGTTTTCCCCCCTTGGAGACACAACTCATTACCCAAGAGGAAAGAAGTCAGCCTGGGGTTTCACATCAAGTGGGACTATGTTGTATTGAGCCCAAAGCAAAAACAATGTTCAACAACCATTCTGTACTAAGTAAAAGGGGTGTCCGACCGCCCTTCCCTGAAGGATCAAGCAGGGCCAACCTTTCATAGGTCGATGCATCCAACAGAGGCCCATGGGGAAGCAACACTTGTCCTTTACATCAAAATTCCAATTCATCAGGATGGGCAAGGTACACAAGCTTCAATGTCCCTTCTTGGCGGGAAGGGCTTCTATGCCAACAGTGACTTCAAGAGCACCCAGACCTGTGCCCTAGAGGCCTAAGGCTGCCAGGACACAACAATGCTGGCCAGTGAGGTTTTCGGTTTGGTTGAAATAAATGGAGCAGTGTCCTTTGGAGGTGCTTCCCCCAGAGGAAACAAGGACCCGAGGTTTGGAACCAGACACAGGTCACACAACACACAGCACACTGGGAGGTCAGACAGAGCAGGGCCCAGCTGGTAGACTCTGGCCACACTGTAAAGCACCTCCAGCAGGTGTTAATGACCAAGAGCCAAGGGAGAGTAATCCACTCCAGGGCCAGGTCCAAACTTGCTCCTCCCCCGCTGGAGGGCAGTACGGCCACACTCTGCAGCCCCGTTGGCCTTCCAGGACACACGTTACCACATGCAACCCTGTGCTTTGAAAAGCCTGCTGGTGCACCAAAAACCCTTCTCCCCCCATTTAGGACAACGTTCAGACACAATTTGTTCAGACACAATTTGTTTTATAAGACGAACCCCCAAATGGCACCCATTTGCATTTGAAAACATCCCTTTATATTTAAAGCTATTGCCAAGTGTCCACAATTCCACCCAGATGAAGATGCCACAGGTGAGCGGGTAGGGCAGTTTTCTCTGAGGATGGCAGTGGGGTATCCAAGGAGGGCTGTGGGGCCAAGCACCCCCTCACACATTGCACCAGACTGGACAAGTGTGCCAGGGGACCGGCCTTTCCCTCCACCAGGGCCGAGGGCCAACCAAACGCAGCCTTGGCCAAAGCCTAGAAACCTACTTGGCCTTCCTGTGTGAAAAGCCAGGGCACTCTGGCGGTCTTCCTTTCCCTCCCACCCCTGAGGCAAAAAACAAAGCAAGACACAACAAAAGCCTACCTACTCCTTGCCACAAGGCAGAAGCACATGGCCACCCCAACTCAGACACAGCGCAGCCCCAGGGGCCAACAGCAGCCCCAAGCCCAAGGCTAAGCCAGTGGCGGCGAGTGGGCCCCGCAGCGCTGCTGCCCCGACACCCCGGAGCCATCAAGCACCCACACTGCTCCCAGGACGGGGCCGGCGCATACACGGTCCTGCCCTCCGTGCAGGTTTCGAATTTGTCGTTTATTCACTATTTTTGATGACTATAAATAAGTGTTTCCACTATGGAAAAGAAAGTGAGCACAGTACATTTTCATGACTGGGGAATGGATTTTCTGAAGTCTTCTTCAATAGGGCAAAAACTTAGAAAAAAACAACCTGAATGTTGGAATTCAGTTCTTTATATAAAGTCCCTTGTAAAAACAAAACAGAATAAAAACAAACTGAAAAGAAGGAGCAGGGCAAAATTTAAAAAAAGAAAAAGGAGGAAAAAGAACGGAAGGAAGAGAAAACAAGGGGAGGCGGCTTATTGCTCCTCCTCCGCTCCAGCCTTGCTCTCGGTGTCTTCCGACTCCTTGCTCTCCTCCTTCACGGAGAGAGCTTCTAGCTTCTCGGTCACCTTCTCGGCATCGTCGTTTTTGCCCGACCCTGCTGAGACATAGGGGGACGCAGTAAGAAAACCAAGAAGCACCGTTCTCTGCAGCCCAGCCCACCTCCTGTGGCCCTGGGCCAGGGCCGCAGGACAGGCCACTTCACCACGTGCTGGCCAAGCCAGCCTCCAGGGGCACACAAACGAGTTAAGAGCTCATGCCCGGGATGGGAATCAGGGAGCTCAGTTAGGTCAGGTCCCTTACTAGGGCAGCCATCATCGGGCCCCCGGCAAGCAGATGACTGCGAGGACCTCGAGGCCCCTTCGGCCGTGGACTCTAGCCAGACGTCGTTACATGACCACCTGGCTGGGTGCTTTAAGGCCAGGCCAGGGAGCACTTGCTTGGGACCTTGATGGCCAGCTCACTCCCCAAGAAGTACCCTGTGTCCCCAGACGGCTGTATCACCCTTGACAGGTCGAGGTGGTCACAGCACCCTGGGATGTTTCTGTGGCAGACGGAAAAAGCACCCGCCTGGGGCTGCAGCCGGATGCAGAGTGAGTCTGCAAGGAAGTCCCCTACCCACGACACCAATGTCACCTTTCTTTTCTCTCTCTTCAATCTCTTTCCTGCATTCTTCAAACTTTGTTTTGAATTTCTGTGCATCTGTGGAAAGAAGAGACCTCCTAAGATCCCTGAGCAGTGAAGGGGACACATCCTAGAGGGTCTGAAGAGTCAAGATTCACAAATGGCTCATTACATGGCCAATTTGGACTTAAGAACACAGCCCTGGGCTCACTCTTACTCAGACAGAGCAGTAACTGTTTCTCAAGTCCCTCCTGAGACCGGTGGCTATGATGGACTCCCTCTGACGCTGTGACAATCTGAGCAGAGCAGTACATGGTCCTGGCGGCCGTGCACAACCAAGGGCAGGAGCCTCACTGCCAGGCACGTCAGAGTAGCCGCTAGACGAGGCCCACTGGCACTTCTGACAATAGGGGCTGCAAAGGGACAGGCCTGCACCAGGGTAGACTGAATGCCCAGACCCCTTTGAGGTTAAAACGGAAAAGACCCTGCTCGTGGCCTCAAAGCCCAGATGAGGCCTCGTTGGCACATGGCTCAACTGCAGGGCCTGCACCCCTCCCCCAAGGGAGCACCAGAGAGCACGGTGGGACCGGTCCCTACCACACACTTCCCAGGCACGACCAGTTCTCCCTGCAAAGCTACACTGTTAGACAGGCGGCCGCAGTCAGGCAGTCCCTGGGGCCCGGCACCCTTCTTACTTTCAGCATTTAGGAAGCGGATGGCCAGCAGCTCTGGCTTGGGGCACTCGTCAGCAAAGTCAGCGTGGGTGTTCCAGACCCAGGCACGGTCACTGCCCGCATTCGGCTTCAGTTCCATCATCGGCGTGACTGGGGAAGAGGAGCGAAGCGAGAGTTCTGTCAACTGCAGCGAGGCCACCCCGCCAAAAAAGGCCCTGGTTGCCAACGCAAGGTCCCACTTTGGGGTCCACCAACCAGGCCTAAACGAAGTCCCATGGGATAGGGATCTTAAACATGTTTTCTTTGCAAACACCTCGTGTTCACTTAAAACCCAGACTGTCCTAGATCTGGAAACAGGGTGGCCTGCTCCCTGACCCGAGACCTCAGCGAGTATTCTCCAATTCCACTGGAACAAGGGCTCCACACCAACAGAGCCGCTCATACCTAGCCCTTCCTGTGGGGCACCTATCCCATGGCTGTGTCCATGCTTGGTCACACCATCAGAGACCTGGCCCATCGGGAGGTGGGGGACAGGAACCGTAAGCAGGGTGACCCCCCCCCCAGGAGGGCACAGGGTCGGACCAGGACAACCACTCTGACATTGTCCAGGGACTTGGGGGACGAGGCCACCAGAAGTGGACACCGTGGGGCTTGTGATAACACATTATGGAAGACAAAGCTATGACCTGGAATAAGCACAGCCACCCTGGGGGTCCTCAGGCCTTGCGCAGCCCCAATGGTGGAAAAGGGAGACAGACTGCGCAAAAACAAGAGCACCGCCCCGCGCCGCACCTACCGGTGGTGCCCCTGCAGCCCTGGCAGAGGTCTCCAGGGACGTGGGCCGGCCCACGCCCAGCCCCAAGCACATGTGACCGTCTGAACCGGGACCAGTCACACCATCCCCATGGAGACATGGGGCAAGCCCTCGAGCTGTACAGGGCACAGAGGCACCGCTGCCTCCTCCTGCCACCACCCACCTGACGCCTCAAGGGGTCTGTGGTATGTACCAGGCCCAGACCCACCTACAACTTGGAAAACAACCCAGTGACCTGACAAGGCTCTGGAAGAAGCACAGGGTGTCAGGAAGACCCCTGGGGAGCGATTCAAAGTGGAGTGGAGGCCAAGGGCCAGACAAGACAGGTGGGGGTGGTGGGGTTCACGAGAGGATACCTAAGCGGCCTCCTAAGGAAGGGCATGAAAGGGGCGCCTGGGTGGCTCAGTTGGTTAAGCATCTGCCTTCGGCTCAGGTCATGATCTCGGGGCCCTGGGATGGAGCCCTGCGTCGGACTCCCTGCTCAGCGGGGTGGCTGCTTCTCCCTCTCCCTCTGCCCCACACACTCATGCTCGCTTGCGCTCTCTCTCAAATAAATAAAAACTTAAGAAAAAAAGGAAGATGAAAGCCCCTCTGCACCACCCCTCAGGACCTCTGCAAACCCGCCCATCCTTCCACATCACCAAGGGCTGTTCTGCTCAGGTTCCTGCCTGGTCACCCTGTGTGCCCAGATGAGGGGCTCTGCCCTGCCAGACATGCATTCTACCCAGTAACGCAGACATGGCATTGGATCAGGAATGCAGCCCAAAACACATCTGCTTCCCAAGACACACAGCACTGCAGGACAACCCAGAAGCCAAGAGACTGTTATGGTGGGGAACTTACTGTTGCCCCTTCCCAGGCCAGGCCTGAGGGGGCTTTTCCCAGACCCCACCCCCATCCCCACCATGTTAAGCCCAAGGATGATGCATCACACCTGTCCAAAGGCCTCAGCTTGTCACCACCCACTACCTGTTCAGTCTTACAGGCACAAGGATAGATAGCCACCTTCTCCCCCCACCCCTTTTCCTTTCTGTCTTCCTCAGGGGACACCCTGCAGGGACAAAACACACTGAAGAGTGGGAAGGCTTCCTACTGGGCACATCAAATATATATAGGAGCACATATCCTCACAACACTGCCCAGTCCTCGGGCAGGCACATCATGGTCCCAAGCCCACACTGGGGCTCTCTGTCCACCCCATCATGTCCTATCTGCCTGGACTCCACACCCCGTATGCCAGAAGTTTCTCTGAAAGTCTGCTCCGCATTCAGAGCATGTGGGTACACCTCATTTCCTACTTTAAGTTCAGAAAACACCACAACGAACATGCACCCATGACACAATGCACTCCCAGGCCCCCAGTGCAGCACTGAAGGCAACCTGCCCAAAGACCTGAAGCATCCTTGTGTGGGACTCGGCGTGAAAACAGTCCCCAGAGGCCACCTACTATAGTGGTTGGCGCATATCTTCAGGGTCTTGTCCCTCCTCATAAGGAGGCGGATGGTCCCTTTCTCCTTATGCTTCAGAAGCTTGACGTCACCAGTGCCTCGTTCCTTCCATTCTGGGAGATCATTCTCTGAAGCGAATCGGAATAGCTTTGCCCGCCTTCAAGAAAAGCCATTAAGAGAGAGCTTAGATGGGCAGAGAGAGAAACAAGTAGTCAAACATTGGCTTGCAAAGAACACTTCTCTTCTGTGCACTGAACAAATAGCTGTATCTGGCGTCTCCATAGACGCCTTTTCCTTTCTTTGCACTTCGAGGACTATCAGTCCAAAAATTACCAAAAGAGCAAAACAACAATAAATTTCAAGTTACGAAATGAGAAAGAAAAGAGATTTCCAACAAGAAAGACCCAACTGCTCAGCAAAGATACCGCCCTGAGTACGCTGGGCTTGCCCCTGATCACAGTGCAGGGGAGCCCCTGGTGTCCCATAGGGCCACAGGGGTAGCATGGAAGCAGATGGAGGTCAAGGACCCCTGCCCTCCAAAGGACCAGCCCTTCCCTCTGCTGTGAGATGCCCCCTTTGCTTCCCTGGCCCCCCAACCCAAAGAGGTGGCTGCAGACCTCTGCTCAGGCCGCCAGGCTCTGGCCCAACACCCTGCCTTCCTGCACAGAACAGCACCTCACATTGGGCCCAGCCAAGGCTCCGACACAGGCAGGGACCAAAGCCCCCATGGTGAGCCCAGCAGTCCTGCCTTTAGGACTTTAGGCTGATGCCCTCCATTCCCTTCCCCACCCAACCCAAGCCCTGCTGGTCCATTTTCTGCATAACACTCTGCTCTCTCCCCCAAGCTCAATTCTGTTAAGGGAGACAGTGCCCTCACAAGGATGCCACCAAAGCTTTCACCTGGAGCTCAAGGGCCCAGACGCAAAGGCCTGACCTGCTGGCTTCACTTCCCTCAGGAAGGGCCTGTGTCCAGGAAAGCAGAGATGTGAAGAACCAGTGTCTTCAGGGACACGCCCACCACTGAGACCAAAGGGATGTATGTGACTCTCCCTCCCCAGACCTCTGGGAGTGGTGGGAAGGGGCTGGTCTCCTCAGTCTGCCCTCCTTAGAGGGAGGGGTCACTGTTCCTGCCCCCCCCCCACAGGAAAGCACTCAAACCCTCATCTGACTTCTTGGATAGAATCTGAAGGGGTGTGGGGGAACTCCACAAGCTTGGACAGGAAAAACACTCCAGCCTATTTCCATTAACTTGTAACAGAGCCTAGTGTTTCCTGTGATTCTGAGTATAGGCAACGGATCAGTCTCGGCAGCACTGATTTGTCGCAAACATCTCAACACATGGCTGGTGCCAGCACTACTTAAAAATGTCCCTTGCCATTGTAGCTTCTCACTGAAAGTGTCAAAAAACACGTGTAGAATAATTCTTAGAAATTAATCTTGGTAAGCATAACACCACTCCCTTTCACTTATAATTCCCGGTGTTATTTTGTGCATTAAAAACACTGAATCGGGAGCTTACAAACTTCAAGATGCCAGTCTATAGCGCAAAAGAAAAAAATAATAATAGTAGTAGAGACTCCCTGTTCAACCAGAGGAAGGGGGCCGTGGGAGTTTTTGAGATAAAAAAGAGGTAACAAGCCTGTAAGGCGGCAAGGACAGGGAGCTGTGGAGATGCACCTTTGTGGACAGAGCAGCAGGGACAGGACACCAGGGAGCACCTGTGCTCTCCAGAGCACTGGCCACCAGAAGCAGGGGCACCCAGGGAAGAGTTAACCAATGAACAGATTCTAACAGCAGCCTTAATTTCCACATAGGATTAGTCATCACACAATTCCAAGCCCTTTCTTTAGCCTCAGTCCAATTAAAAGTCAGGCCAAGACCTTGACACCCATAAAAACCGTTGACTTCAAACTCACACTAAAGATTCCTAAGTCTGGAGCAACATGAGCTTACTTACATTTTAAAAAGTTCTTCTTCATCTTCTTCCAGCGTTTTAATTTCCTGCTCGGGAAGAGAAACTATAGGCTCAAACTGGGGATCGTGGTTGGACTCATCTGCATTCTCAGTGGAGGTGTCATGGTCCTCATGGGTGTCCTGTGGATTGAGGTGCAGAGAGGTGACTCTGCTGGCCCTAGTGCCCAGCCCCCACCCACAGCTCAGCAGTGGCTACAGTGGGCAATCCCTCCTAGTGAACAGCCTCATCCCAAAGCAAGAGATTAAGCCCACAGTCTTTCACACAAAGAAAGGTCTGCACCCACATTCAGAGTGCAGTAAGATGCTGAACTTCAGCACCCTCCCCAGATGCATCAATCGTATGTGTGGACAGTCGGACTGGGGCCCCTAAAGTTGGGCCCCCTACTGGCCAAAGAGACACTGCCTCACCACTTTGCACCTCAGTTTCCTCACCTGTAAAATGTTGATAATGACAGTGCTAAGTGAAGATTAAAAGACATGCTGATAGAAGAGAGCTTCAAGGAGAGTGCCACCCTTTAATAATCAAAAAGCAACCCTTTGAATTTTTACTGGTTGAAAAAAAAATCAGTGCTCTTGCTTAGTAGAAAACAAAAACGTTACTACACAACTGTTAGTATTTACATGGAATTCACCGTTCTGTCAGCAATTTTATCTTACATCAGAAAGCTGATGCGTCCACAGAAATCGTACAAGAGCCGTAAAATTCTGATCCAGTTTAGAAAACTACAGGGCACAATGGATATTTTAGGTTCAAGTCTTACAAAACACGTGGTCTGGTGATCTGTAGTCCATAAAAAGCTGGGAAACTTCACTACCAAACTCGAGCCAAAAAAAGAACATATATAAGACTTCGTTGCTTTCCTTGGTTGGACGGCACTGCGCCTCCGCCGAGGCCAGCTCAACCCGAGCAGATACCCCGCAGTCAACAAAGCCGCCCCCTCCCGGGGTCGGTGCGGCCACGACCCGACCACCCGGCTAGAACGCGAGCTTCCGCGACAGAGGCCTGTGGCGGTTCAAGACGTGAGAAGAGAATGAATGAAGTGCTGCGTAGGCGACGGCAGGAAGGGACGCACGGTTTTGGTGGGAAGCCTGCAAGTGGGCCGAGCCGGAGGAAACCAGCCACCCGCCGCTCGTCTCAAGCGAACAGCAAAGTGAACTAGAGACCAAGAAGCTTGGGCGGCGGGCCGCCCCACGCC
The DNA here is from genome assembly GCF_003265705.2 of Callorhinus ursinus. Lineage (NCBI taxonomy): Eukaryota > Metazoa > Chordata > Mammalia > Carnivora > Otariidae > Callorhinus > Callorhinus ursinus. The sequence goes on along the minus strand of NW_027397177.1, from coordinate 1,003,312 downwards.
CGGATGGAGCTCCCGGCCCCACCTGGGACCGCCCCAAGGTCACGCGCGCGCCCCGCAGCCCCCAAGCCCGCGCTCCCCCAGGCATCGCGAGTCCTGGCCCCGAAGGCCCCAGGCCGCGCTCCCCAAAGCTCCAACCACGCGCCACTGAGGCCCCGCAGGCACCGAGCCCGCAAGCCAGCGGGGGTTGGCGGCGGCGGCGCGGGCCGCCCACGTGGCCGCCAATAGCGGCCTCGGCCTCCCGGCCCCCACCCAGTCCCCGCCCGGGCCCGGCCGCACCTTGGCGGCCGCCATGGGGGCGCGGCGGCGGCGGCGGCTCGGTTGGCTCGGTCGTCGCTGGCTCCGCGGCCTCTCGGCGGCTGGTCGTAGCTCCTCTCCTCCGCGTCTGGCGCCGGCGCCTCCCGCCCTCTCGCTCTTCCCTCCGCCCCGCGACCCGAACCCCGACCCCTGACCCCGGCGGCGGGAAACGCGACGCGATTCAAAACCAGTGCAGCTTTATTGGCTCACACTGCGGACATTCTCATTGTCCAGCCCGCCCCGCGCTTCCCGCCAAAACGCCCGCGGCGCATGCCCGACCCGCCCGGCAGCCAGGGGAGCGTGCCCTCCCGGCGGCCCTCGCGCGCACTTCCGCCCCGCGGCGGCGCGCACCCCCCGGGCTCTCGAAGGGACAGGGGATCGGAACTGGCGCGTGGTGATGACGTCACCGGAAGCCAGGATGATAGAGACGCACGGCCTCGGCTGCACGCGCTGGCTGACGGGAGAGTGGCCAGCTAGGCGAGTGGCCGGCGCGGGCCCCTGGCGGGCGGGCGGCGTACCCCATGCCCGAGACCCGAACCTGAGCACCGAAGGTTCGAGTCCCGCCCCCGCCCGGGGCGGAGCCGGCGAGCGGTCTCGCGGCGTTGCAGCCGCCCTCTGAACGCCTGCGTCCCTTGTGCCAGGCCCAGGACCGGGCGGCGGAGGCGGCCCTTGTGGGTGTCCCCAGACCGGGCAGCGGACGGACCAGACGATGAGTGACAAGCTCGACAACGAAGTAAAGTGAAGGGAGATCCTGATGGGAGACGGAGGAGATGGAGGAGGAGGGGGTAGGGGGAGATGGAGGCGGGGTAGGTAACCGCCGGGAGAAAACGTGAGGTAGGGGGATAAGTTGGGAGAGGGGAAAAGAGAGGCTGGGCGTAGGGTGCACTAATGGAGGTTGGGGTGTGGGACAAGGGGGCCTGGGGCGTTCAGGTTCTAGGGTCCAGCCCTCAGCCCAGCCCTTGTCTGTCTCCACACAGGGCCCTGTGCCCATGGAGGGCTGCGGCCAAGACAGCAGCAGTGCCCGGGGTAGCCCTGCAGCCCTAGCCCCCCAGGAGGAAGACAAGGAGGAGGAAGGGGGGGCTGGGCCGGCTGCAGAGTCCGTGCCTCAGCCTGGACTCTACAGCTACATCAGGGACGACCTGTTTACCTCGGAGATCTTCAAGTTGGAGCTGCAGAACGTGCCCCGCCATGCCAGCTTCAGTGATGTCCGTCGCTTTCTGGGCCGCTTTGGCCTGCAGCCTCATAAGACCAAACTCTTTGGGCAACCTCCCTGCGCCTTTGTGACATTCCGCAGTGCTGCTGAGCGGGACAAGGCCTTGCGTGTGCTGCACGGTGCCCTCTGGAAGGGCCGCCCACTCAGCGTGCGCCTGGCCAGGCCCAAGGCTGATCCTATGGCCAGGAAGAGGCGGCGTGAGGATGAGGGTGAGCCAACGGCCACATGCATTGCAGATGTAGTGACACCTCTTTGGACCGTGCCCTATGCTGAGCAGCTGGAGCGGAAGCGGCTGGAATGTGAGCAGGTGCTACAGAAGCTCGCCAAGTGAGTGTGGGTGCAGATCACCCCCTTGGCCCCAGAGCTCTGCTCGTTTCTATCTATGCTTGTTCAGCCCATCCTGTGCCCTGTACAGACATCCTCGGGGTCTGCACGGTCTTTTGGGTAGTTAGCCAGTAAAATCCATATATAATCAGTGTGGATAGTGAGGTCCTGAGGGAGGGACCTGGGCACCTGGGCATTTGGAGAATGGCTGGGGATGGTTGCAGGGGAAGCGGACTGAGTCCAACCTTGGCCCCACCTCATCCTGCAGGGAAATTGGGACCACCAACCGCGCCCTGCTGCCCTGGCTACTCTCACAGAGACACAAGCACAACAAGGCCTGCTGCCCACTGGAGGGGGTTAGGCCATCACCCCAGCAGGTCAGGCCCGGCTGGTGTGGCCAGAAACTCATCTTATGTTCTTAAAGGAGCTCTTTTCACTTATCTCTGCCATCCCTTTTCCTGCTTTGCATTTACTTCTGGTATTTGTCGTGTGACTGCTACTTGTTGACCACCCCATCCCCCGGATGGCCAGGGTAAGGTCAGGCATGTCTCTCTCTCTGCCTCCCTGCAGACCGAGTATCGTAATAAGTGTGAGTTTCTGGTCGGCGTTGGGGTGGACGGGGAGGACAACACAGTCGGCTGTCGGCTTGGGAAGTACAAGGGCGGGACGTGTGCTGTGGCAGCCCCCTTTGACACCGTACACATCCCTGGGGCCACCAAGCAGGTGGTGAAGGCCTTCCAGGAGTTCATCCGGTGAGGGCTTATGGCTGGGCTGGGGGCCCGGAGAAGTCCTGAGGTGGTCTGGGAGCAGAGGGTCTGCCTGGGGGGATTCTGGGATTGTGATCTGGCGGGTGCGGCTGGAAGAGCGAGCAGGGATGCTGCTCACCCAGTCCTGGTTGGCAGATGTTGGGGGACTCAGGGCCACTCATGGCTCCCACAGGTCCACTCCATATCCAGCGTATAACCCAGAGACGTACTCAGGCCACTGGAAGCAGCTGACTGTGCGAACCAGCCGCCGTGGCCAAGCCATGGCCATTGTCTACTTCCACCCCCAGGTCTCAGGCAGGGTGGCTCTCTTGGGGGAGGGTGTCTGGGCCACAGTGAGCTGTGACGCAGCCTTACAAGGCCTTTTTTGCTACTTACCCAGAAACTGGGCCCTGAGGAACTGGCTGGGCTGAAGGCCTCCTTGGCGCAGCACTTCATGGCGGGGCCAGGCAAGGCCACTGGGGTGACCTGCCTCTACTTTGTAGAGGAGGGACAGCGGTGAGGAGCCTGGGTAGGGGTGGGGCGGGTCCCTGCAAGGGCTGGTGACACTGATGGATGTAACTCTACCACCCACAGAAAGACTCCTAGCCAGGAGGGCCTGCCCTTGGAGCACGTGGCTGGAGACCGGTGCATCCACGAGGACCTGCTGGGGTTGACTTTCCGGATCTCTCCTCACGCCTTCTTCCAGGTAGCCCCAAATTTCTAGGGATCACAAGGACACATGGAGGGAGGCCTGACATGATGTCAGAATATGATGGGGAGCGGCGCCTGGGTGGCTCAGTTGGTTGAGCGACTGCCTTCGGCTCAGGTCATGGTCCTGGAGTCCCAGGATCGGGTCCCACATCGGGCTCCCTGCTCGGCGGGGAGTCTGCTTCTCCCTCTGATCCTCCTCCCTCTCATGCTGTCTCTCATTCTCTCTCTCGCAAATAAAAAAAAAAAAAAGAATATGATGGGGACAGTGGGCTAGGGCAGTGATAAGGGATTAGCCTGGGGAGAACGTCCAGGCAGGAGAGTCATAAGCACTGTAAGGTAGGAAAAACATCATTTGCCGTTAGATTCTCTGACAATCCTTTGGGAAAAGGGTCCTCTGGGGGTAGGAACAGGAGTTGGGGTGATGCCAGGGTTCTGGTGTGAGCTCTGGCACTCAGAAAAGAGGTGAGGTGTGGGTTATCAGCATCAAGTTGGTTTTCAAAGCCAGGAGACCGGGTGAAGTTGCCAGGCATGATGGGATTGAGGGTCAGTCCAAGGACTGGGCCTCTGGCACTCAGATGGCTAGATGGGGGAGGGGTGGGATCTGGAGACCTGGGAAGAGGATGACTGACCCAGGGATGGGGCCATGGAGGCCCCCAGGCAGGAAGTGCCCAGGGAATGCAAGTATTTGGGGGTGGGGAGGTCAGCGTGGGCAGGGAGGCTCCGCTGACCTCCTGGATGCTGCTGGCCCACTCTCCAGGTTAACACTCTGGCGGCCGAGGTGCTCTACACAGTCATCCAGGACTGGGCCCAGCTGGACGCAGGGAGCACAGTACTGGATGTGTGCTGTGGCACTGGCACCATCGGCCTGGCACTGGCCCCGGTGAGCCCTCCTGCCCCGCCTGAACCCCACCCACGTCGTCACCTGCCTCATGACCCCCAGCGGCCCCCCACACCTATTCTGGATCCTCTCTCACTCCCCAAATGCCTCCCACCATGCTGAGGGGGTGGGGATGGGGCAGGGCGCCACGAGTCTGTCCTTTCCTGACTTCAGAGGGTGAAGAGAGTCGTGGGGATTGAGCTGTGCCAGGAGGCCGTGGAAGATGCCCGCGTGAACGCCCAAGACAATGGTGAGAGCCAGTGCTCCACACAGCGAGTGGGCGGCAGATGCTCCTGCTGTATACCTCAGCACCGCCCGTGAGGCCCACCAGGAGGTTCTTAGGGCCCATGGTGGGGTGAGGGGCAGAGGGTTGCAGGAGGGCTCCTACTGTGTGGACTTGACTGTGTACCCAGGATGCTGGAGCTGTGTTAAGGGTGAGCAGGTTCCTTAGCCAGAAGGCTTTCCCGAGACACCTCTGGCCTGGGACTTCAAGATACCAGGTGGATCCCGTGGGGAGAGGGTGTCCTGGGTCTCCTGTGACAGGGTTATGGTTCCATGTCCAGAGTTGAGTAATGTGGAGTTCCACTGTGGGAGAGCCGAGGACCTGGTGCCCGCTTTGGTGAGCAGACTAGCCTCTCAGCAGCTCATTGCCATCTTGGACCCACCCCGTGCTGGCCTGCGTAAGTGCCCTCCATCTGGGAGGTATCATGGGGGGGCAGGGAGGTCTGGGTGGCACACCAGGCTGCGAAGCCTCAGGCCTGATGCCCATCCTATTTGGACCTCCTCAGATTCCAAAGTGATCCTGGCTGTCCGAAAAGCTGAGAACCTCAAGCGGCTCCTGTATGTCTCTTGTAACCCCCGGGCGGCCATGGGCAACTTTGTGGAGTGAGTGTGAGGTGGGGGGCCTGGGGTGGCCCCAGGACAGGGTGGACTGGGGACCCGGTGGACCCACGTGGCGGACCTTGACATTCCTTTTCCACCACAGCCTCTGCAGGGCCCCATCTAACCGAGTGAAGGGCACCCCCTTCCGACCTGTCAAGGCTGTGGCTGTGGACCTCTTCCCGCAAACCCCGCATTGTGAGATGCTCCTCCTGTTTGAGAGGGTGGAGCACCCCAATGGCGCAGGGGCCCTGGCACCCCAGGACCCTCCAGCCCAGTCCCCACCAGAGCCCCCAGAGGATACCTTACAGGAAACCGGGGCTGCTGCCTCTTGCTAGGTCCCTGGAGGACTGGAAACTTGCCCTTTCAGAATGGGGCCATCTTCATCACCCGGGCAGCAGCCAAGGGGTTCCCCAAGTCCTTGCCTTGCCTCGCCTCAGGACGCTCAGGCAGCACCTAGAGGGCACAAGACTTGGCTGACCCACTCAAGGTCCATCTGTCCCTGTGGACCCTAGGCTCCTGTAGCATGTCCCCTACCACTGCCCCCACACCTCTAGTTCTTTTTGGGTTAGCTGGGATATAGGGCTAGAATAAACAGTTGCTGAACTACAGCTGTTATTGTGATGAAAACTCATTAGCACACGGGGCTCCCTTCTGCCACCCCACTGCAGGTGCTGGGGGCAAGGTCAACGGGGCACCTTGAGCAGCCTGTCTGAGCCTCCACCTCCCGCTAGCACACTGCCAGCTCCTCTGTGTGGCAGCAAGTCACAGCAGTGTGCTGACAGCATCAGGTTTTATGCTTAACCCCAGGGGAGCAGAGATGTGGATCTCCTGGCCCACAGCTGTACATGTGGGGTAGAACACATGGTGAGGGGCCATCTCCTGCAGGTAGGCCCAGTGGTCTGCCCCGTTTTTCCTGCACCCCCTGAGGGGAGGTTCCATCCCCAACCTAGCCCTGAAGGGAAGCCACTGGAGCTGGGAGCCAGGATGGAACACTGCCCAGCTACCATAGGACCAGTGTGACCAGGCAAAAATGTCTCAGCCTGGGGGGAGGAGGGGGCATTCTGGCGTTGAGGGTCCACAAGCCCCATAGCCTCACATGGTTAGAAGAAAGAAACACCAGCCATTCCCTTTTGGGACAGTTTTGCTTTATGCGTTCAGTCAAGGCTCACCCTTACAGCCATAGTTTAGCCGCCACCTGGAAGGTACATGACGGCCAGTGGCCATGTGGAGGTGGCATCAGCACAGGCTCCCCCTGCCCTCTGCCCCCACGGCATGGCTGTGCACACACAACACTCACACCCACACGGACACAGAGGAAGGACATGGGGAGGCTGCAGCAAGGCTCACTGCCTCTAGTTAACACGTGCACGAAGCTTTGGTTCACAATGGTGCATCTGGCTGTTCTGAGGGCCAACAGTCATAGTCAAATGATTATTCACAGCTGCAGACAGGAGGCAAGACAGAAGCAAGTGTCTAATTACAGCAACTTGATTTGAGGGTTTTGTTTTATAAAGGTCAGCACAGAAGCCAACCTCAGTCACATAGGTGGTAAGGGAGAGATACACTGTGAGTGGCACACAAGACCGACATTCTGAATTCATGAAAACAAATGCCATCAACACCAACCACGGGGGATGTGATGGAGAACGGGCATGCCCGTGGACACTGCAGCCCAGCGGTGGGCCCCTGCAGCCGACCGTGCACCAAGAGCACATGGCACCCTGAACAGGCCCTAGGGACAGGGAGCGGATGGCCACCGCTACCTTGCACGTGGACCCAGGGCCCCAAGCATACCCATGTCTCCTGGGGCTCAGGGGAGGGACACACCTACCCCCGCACCTATCTGCAGGAGCCACTTGGAGATCACTGCCTGCTGGTCAAAGGAACAGGTGGCCATGAGGCCTGGCTGCTCAGGGCAGGTGCCCTTGAAATCCAGTGCAGCCACCATCACAGGCAAGACCACCGCCCTGCACGTGCTTGTGCCAGCTCTGGGAGGAGCGCCACTTTGTGAGCACGGATGGACCGCACGGTCCTGTTTCCTCTTCTAAAATCCTCCTGCTAAAAGGCTTCACTTGTTTATATCTGCTATGTGATTCCAAATCTACCTTCTACTCTCACTGTAAAAGTTTCTTCCCAAATGCTAAAATATCATAAAAGCTTTAAAAATTGATGGGTGGACAGATGGACTTGACTGTGCAAAAATCTTTAGTAAAAAGTTGCCAGAGGCCAGTGAAGGTGAGGGGCCTCGGTGTCTAAGAAGGCGTGTTTTTAGGACATTAAGACTTACTCAGAAAAAATGGAGCACACGCCAGCCCAGGGCCCGGGCAACAAGCCAGGCAGAGACCAGCTGACTTCATACTCAAACTGGCAACATGTTTCAAGGATTCAAAAGAATCACCTTGAGGGCTTGCCTGCAATTTCTGAAAAATAGTTGATTCTAAACTTGTGTTTATTTTAAGCCAAAAAGGTCTGAAATACTCCTTCCTGTTATAACCTTTTCAGAGAAAAAGGGAAAACACAAGAGGCAGGGGAGGGGGGGGGTGCCAGCGCGCACCTTCTGACCAGACCTCTGCAGTGGCCTGTGGGAGCCTGGGGCACAGGGCACCACAGGACTCGGCTACCACTTTCTCAGTCTGTCACTTCTTGTCTGTGCATGTTACATACTGACACTCAGGAAAACCTTCATCAAACCAGTCTGCAGCAAGTCCCCAGAGGCAGAGGTCATCCACAGCTATTGCCAAATTCTTGGTTCTCACCCATGTGGGCAAGCTGAGTCCATCCTTGAACACGTCCACTCAGACCTGTGGGCGGCCCCCAAGGAAGAGCTGCGTGGCCCTGCTGTCCCTGTGCACCAGAGCCCCACCCCTCTGGCCCCGGCCTTAGATGCCTGGCCGCAGGGGAGGAACTCGGATCAGAGGCCTGGAGGCTGCAGAGTGAGCGGCGCGTGGTGTCCCTGGCAGCAGAGCTGACAGTCCCCGCGCCTGCCCCTGCTGCCTCCCTCACACGTCCACGGTGCACAGGGGCTCGCCGCCAGGCTGGGCAGACGCCACAATAGACATCTTGGGCTTCTTCCGTGTCTCCTCCTGGAAGAACAACGAAGGTGAGGGATGCCAACGATGTGGGAACACGTGGCCCAGCCCAACCGCGGGCAAGAGACGCCCAAGGCAAGGGGGAGGGGGACGGTGAGCTCAGCACACTGGTGCCAGGTAGCCTCTGGAGTAGGAGGGCACCAGCCCTGGGGGGCCTGAGGAGTGGGCCGGAGAGGAGGCTGGCTGGGTCTGCCTGGATGCCATCTCAGAGTACTGCATGCTTGTGCTTCCCTGGCAATGAGAACACACCCAGAAGTGAAAGGCCAAGGAAGTTACAGCCACCAGGGACAAGCCACATGGGTGGGTCTCTCTCCCCACTCCAACTTGAGGGCAGAAGTGAGGCATCTCCTGGGCCAGAAAAGTCAAATAAAACCTTCTCAGGGTTTTATACAGGCCCGGGCAAAGACCACAGCTGAAAAAGGTCCTATAGCCTAGAAGCCCCTCAGGCGGGTAGCTTCAGGAAGCTTCACCAGGACCGAGCCTTATCCGGGTCAAATTGTTCTATGAGCAGTGCTCCTCTCTCACAGAAATGCCAAGGGCCTGAAGAAGAGGTCCATGATGGCAGTCTGTCACCCACATGACCCTGAGTAAGGGAGGCCTGGCAGGTGCACTGTTCCTGCCTTCAAACAGCTGGTACTGAGTGGAAACACCCAGAAGCCAGGCCCTTCACAGCCGTACGCCAGGGCTGAGAGCTCTATAATGTAACTAAAAAATGAAGTGATTTGATGCAAGTGTCATGAATGTGGAAACACAAAGAAAAGGAAATCTACTCTGGAAGTACTGCGGACTCACTGGGAAGAGGGAGCACTACACAGGCATCAGGAGCCAGGGATGGGTTCCTGCGGGCTGACTTTACCCCCACAGCTGCCAGTTTGACCTTGACTCGACACCCGCCCCTCCCTTGAGGGCAAGGGGATGAAGAGAGTAGAGGGGCCATGGCCTGCGGTGCTGGCCGAGCCTGCATGCTCACCCTCTCCTCGGCCAGCCTCTTCATCTCCTCCTGCAGCTTGCTCAGGATGTGCAGGTTTGGCTTGTTCTTCTTGGCATACTGCTGCAGCTCAATCACGCTCTTGTCCGAGGTCTCCTGGGGGAGCACAGTGCCTCGCTCTCAGGAGTGCCTGGGGCAGGCCTCACTGACACACTGTGGCCACCAGCCAGAGCTGCATGACCTCAGACCAGCTGCCCCACCCTCAACCCACACCCGGCAGGCTGACAAAGCCACAGAGAACATAGACCAGTCCACGGCTGCCCAGCTCACTTTCTGACCATGCCACCCCCACTTCTGCCTCACCCTCAGCAGGAAGAAGCTATGGCCTCTTCCCTTCATAAGGCAAAGGCACCCAGGCAACCAGCTGCCTCTACTGCTGTCACTGGTGCTGAGCACTCGCACTGCCCAGACCCTCAGAACGGAATGATCAGAGCATGGCCTCAGCCAGCAGAATGGCACACTGCCAGATGGAACACACCCTGGCACTGGGGCCCAGCTGGGGGCCCATTAGCCCTAGACACAGGGCTCTCTACATGTCTGCATGTCCTATGACCTTCATTGCAGGACCAAGATGTCCTGAGGCCCTTCCTGGGTAAAGAGGCCATCTGAGGAAACCTGCCGTGCCTTGCACCTGTCCTCCAAAAGATGCAAGCTAGGGCTGTGCCTAGACCGGACCCTCGCCCTCCAACCTCAGGAGGGTTTCTACTCCTGGGCCAAAGCAGGCTTTCTCGCTCTCAATCTTAGTCCAACCAAGATGTTGCACAAAGTAAGGCATATAACGGCGGAAGTCAGCCTCATCTGCACTGCATCTGAGTTATCTCAGCAACTCATAACTTGAGGTTCCTCAAAGCACCCTACGGGCCCAGTGTCACTTCCTTCACCCCATCTTGTCAAGTCCCAAACGAGGGCCTCTTCAGGGATGCCACAATGACCACCCCTCCCCTTACTGGGGTGCCAATAACCCAAACTATTTCTCGAAACATCAGGAGAAAAACTAAAAACCATGAACACCTCCCAGTATTTCCTTCTACCTCACAAAGCACACAAACTTAAGGGTATTGATTTAAAACTCAACAACTCAGCAAAACAGCAGAAACTAACCAGATGACATACAAGGCAAACAGGTATTCATAGCCAGGAAAAGCTGCCCTGCATCTCTTACTCTCCCTCAAGCTCCTAAGGGTCCTCAAATTAATCCAAGGGCTTCTACCCCCATGGGGCTAAAGGCAGGGGACAACAGGGCTCAGCTCAGAAGCTTCCTATCTGGGCTGCCAGCACCACCACCTGCACCTCCTGCTGGGCAGGCCCTTCCCACACAGCCAGTGCCAAGCCCAGGCTTTTCAGGGAGGGAGACACAGCATGAACGACCTCCCAACCACCCCCCCAAGGTCACAGACCGTGGCCAGCAGAGGGCCCAAGAGGCAGCACTGAACAAGAGGAGAGCTGCCCAACTTTGTCCCCTGTGACGGCAGGACCCCAAACACGTGCTCCAGGGTTGGGGGAGGAGGATGAGAAGCATGGAGGCTGCCCTAGGCCCAGGGGAGGGACCCAGTTACCTGTTTGACCATCTTGCTGCTTTCGCGGCCATACATGCGAAGTAAAGACCCCCAGTTCTTGACATGTGGGTGCAGCAGCTGAAGGATTTTCTGAGAGGCTAACTGTTTTCCAACTCTCTTATTCTTACCTGTGAGGAAGATGAAATGTGGAGAGGGAGTCCCTAATATACAGCTGTCAACACAGCCAGCTCTCCGAAACAGGAGCACACCTGTCATGCCCCCACCCAGCTGAGGGCATGTTCTACAAGAGGGGGTAGAGACGTGTTCTAGCCCTGCACTGGGGACCACGTCTCACAAAGCTGAGGCCAGGACCCACCCCACCCCACTTTACAGAAGAGCCCCCTCAGAGACTCCGAAAATCAGCACAGGCCCAAGGTATAGCTGACGAGGCCTCCCTCCCACCACACCCCACACTTCCAGAGACAAAGACAAGCAACAATGAGTGTCGGCAGGACGGACTCCACCAGAAAGACCAGAGGAGTTTCCAGGCGGGATTTCTATGCAGAGGGAAGGCAGGGCCAAGGAGCAAAGTGGGTCTGGAGAACAGTGAGTGCCAGGAGACACCTATGGCCAGGCAGAGCAAGGTGGGCCACGCTTCCCAGACAGGGGCGGGGGTCAATGGCCCAGCGTCCCTCCTCCGCCCCGCCTGCCTGCTCCAGAAGGTGGCTCTGTGAGGACTGGTGTCTGCTGGATCACGGGGACACCTGGGTGTGCAAGTCGTTCTGTGATTTTCCCAGGGACAACTGGTATGTTACCTTCCAATTTACACAGTACTGGTTTTGTGTATAATAGTCATAGAAGATTTTCTTTTAAAATAAAGTTTTAAAAAGTGGTTACTCCGAAAACCAAATTCGGTAAAGAGCACAGGTGGTGCACAGAGACACCGAACACAGGGACACAGAGTATGGCAGGCCAGGGGCTCTGCTGCCATTCCAGGACACCCCTCCTCCTGCCACAGGGACCACGGGCTGGATGGGGCACTGGTGGCAGGAGGGGAACACACAGTCTAACCCGAACGATCAGCCCAATCCCAGGAACCAGGAGAACGGGGATGGTCCTGCCTGCGGGTGACTGGCTTTCTGAGGTCGAGGGGAGATGCCAGTGGACACACTGCAGGCAGTCAGCACCCAAGGCAGGAGCTCGGGAAAGATGCCAAAGCAGTGGCCAGAGACCAAGCCACAGAGCCTCAGGGCTGCCAGAGAGGCCACACAGCAGGGAGCCACTGCCCCAGCAGTCATGAGAAATTGTGATGGGGTGGCCAGAGGCAGGGGAGGCAGTCCTTACACCAGCCGCGCACTGTGTGTTTGCCGCACGCCATGACATATTCGCTCTTCTGGTTTTTACCAGGAACCACTTCAAATTTGATGGATGTGTCACCCATTCCATGGTTTCTTTAAGAAAAAACAGAGACAACAGGTGACATCAGCTAAGAAGGGAGGAAACAGCAACTTCAGGAAAGCCCTTTAAAGGCTCTCTGAAGACAATGCCAACCCTTTCCCCAAACCGCTTCTCAGCTGAGAAGGAGGGCAGTCTTTGCATACACCCAATCACGGGCTCTGACTGACCGCCAGGCACGAGGGGCTTCTGTGCACGCACGGAACACTTGCCACAGCCCCGCTTTTAACAGCACCGCTTAAGCCAGGATAAATGACTAGTAAAGACACTGGGCACAAAAAGAGAAGCCCCCAGGACCCCTCTCAGGAGGGGAAGCACCCGCCCTACCTTTTAAGGCACTCGTGGAGGATCTGATAGGGAGACAACAGTCCGGCCTTGCTGGTCAGCTCGTAGACCCGTGAGTCCTCAATACTGATGTGGTTAAAATACTACAAAACAAAGCAGCCACTCCTAAGTGCTGGACTGAGCCTGCTGGACGCACGGAGCTGCTCCCCACGCTGTCTGCTTGCCCCGGAAGTTTCCTGTCCTCTTTACTGCCTCAAGGAGCACATCACACCCCCACCTCACTGTCCAGCTGCCCCTCTGAGACGGGACGAGCAGCGCTGTGCTAGGTTGGAGAGAACATGTTGCAACAGGGTGATAGAGCCTGGTGCTGCCTGGGAGCCTTTGCTGAATCTAAGTCTGAACAGACAATTAGTCAGAAATCTAAAGACAGACAACCTTAGGAGAAAAATCTGAAGATCATCGTGAGACTTTAGAAGAAAGAAGGTAAGTCAAGACAAAAGCAATGTACTCTAAAAAGGGCAAGCCTCCTGAAGGCTGCAAAGGGCTTGGCCTGGCTCCCGTTTCAAACAAAAAGTCATCCGTCCTGGCTCTGAAACCAATCACTATGAGAACCAGAGAACAGAAGAGACAGCACTTAACCTGTTTTTTAGGGGAAAAAAGGCAAGTTCTGCACAACAGAGGCAGGCAGCAGCCAGGAAGTGGCTCTGACCCCAACCAGGCCTGGGCCTCTGCTGAGCCACCCCCAGTGAAGGGAGGCCATGGCCTACCCATTCAGCACAGCCCACCTCCATAACAAGGTACCACAAAGAGAGTGGCTTATTTTCTCACATTTCTAGAGGCCGAAAGTCCAAAAGCAAGGAGTCAGCAGGCCACATTCCCTTTGAAACCTCTCAGGAAGATCCTTCCTTGGCTTTCCCAGGTTCTGACAGCCCCAAGCTTTCCTTGGCTTGTGGCAGCGTCACTCCCATCTCCACATGGCCCTCTCTCCATCTCCCTGCCTCTTCTTGTAAGAACATAACACTGCTGCTCTGGGGAGGGAGGCAGGGGTTCCTCTCCCTCCACCAGCGGACTCACTGTGACTGAGTCGAGAAAAGCAAGGTACTATTTCTGAAGAGGATTCCTGATTCTAATGAGCTGAAAATCTCCCTGCTCTCATTTGGCTATTGTCTTCCAAGAGGTCCCCACAAGACACCTCCACTTACAAATGCCCATATCAGCGTGGATCAGTTTCCAGGGAAAGTTATTCACCAAGACGTCAAGCCCTGGACCCATCCTCAATGGCTGGCCAGGTAGCCAAACCATCAGCGGAGGCTGGCTCTCTCACTCAGCCTATGAGGACCAGTCTCTAACTGGCAGCCAGCACCTGGGCTATGGATCAGGCTGAGCAGGTGGAAAACCTGTGTGCCCAGGATCCTCCCTGGAAGAGCCGAGGCACACACGCACAGCTAGAGAACACATACTCAGAAGCCCAAACACATCCAATAGCCGCAGGCAAAGGCCTGCACCAGTTACCTGCACCAAGGGCCACAGCCACATGTGGCTCATGGTTAACCTATGAGGAGCATATAAGAACTGCAGCACAAAGGGCAGAAGTGACCTACTGACAAGAGTATGGAAGAAACCTGGAGAATCAGTGCCCAACAGACCTTGAAGGGCCATGAGGGAGCACCACAGACAGCCCAGCACCCATAAATTCAACAATTTAGAGAAAATGGACCAATTCCTTAAAAAATGCAAACTACCCAAACTGCCCTTTTCAAGAAGCTGAATTTGTAGTTACAACTTTCCTGCACAGAAAACTCCACATGCAGATGGCTTCATTGGTGACAACTGCCAAACATTTAAGAGGGAAAAAAAAAAATAACACCAATTCTAGAGAATCTTTCAAAAAACCTTAAAAGGAGGAACAATTGCCAATTCATTTTATGATGTTAGTAGTACTCTGTTATTAACACCAAAGAGAAAACTACAAACTAATATCCCTCATGAATACAAGTATAAAAATCCTAAACAGAGTATTAGCAATTCGCAACCAGTAACACATAAAAATATATGCCGTGGGGGCGCCTGGGTGGCTCAGTTGGTTAAGCAACTGCCTTCGGCTCAGGTCATGATCCTGGAGTCCCGGGATGGAGTCCCGCATCGGGCTCCCTGCTCAGCGGGGAGTCTGCTTCTCCCTCTGACCCTCTTCCCTCTCGTGCTCTCTCTATCTCATTCTCTCTCTCAAATAAATAAAATCTTTTAAAAATAAATAAATAAATAAATAAAATAAATAAAAATAAAAATATATGCTGTGCCCAAGTAGGACTTATCCCAGGGATGCAGTTTTTAAAAAATAAATCAATCAACCAAATTCACTCTATCAACAAATTAAAGAGGAAAAAAGGCCTATCAACAAATACAGGAAGGGCATTTGACAAACTGCCAACACCCTTTCATGACAAAAACACTCAACAAACTGAGAACAGAAGAACCCTTCCTCAACCTGATAGAGGGCACCAACAAAAAATGGACAGCTAAAGTCACACTCAGTGGTCAGAGGCTGGATCCTTCCTGCCTAAGATCAGGAACAAGACTAGGATGTCCACTCTCCCCACTGCTACTCAACATGTAATGGAGCTTCTAGCCAGAACAGCAAGCCAAGAAATAAAAGGCATCTAGATTGGAAAGGAAGAAATCCAACCACCTTTCATCTCAGTCAACCTAGTCTGTACACAGGAATTCCAAAGAAATCTATAGAAAAACTATTAGAACAAATAACACAATTCGCAAAGCTGCAAAACACACAGTCAACATACAGACAATAAATTCCATCTCTCTACACTAGCAATCCACAATCAGGACTGAAACTAAAGTGCTACTCACAACAGCTCCAAAACATGTATGAAATACTTATGTCTTTATCTAAGAAAATGAGTGCAGGATCTGCACACTGGAGATGACCAAGCTACAATAAAAGACATGAACGAAGACCTCAATAAATGGGGAGACACACTGGGGTTGTGAACCGAAAGACTCAATACCATTAGGAAGTACATTCTCCCCAAATTCATCTACAGATGTAACACAATTCCTATCAGAATCTCAACAGAACTTTCCATACTGACATACTGTTTCTTTATGGAAGGGCAAAGGAGCATGGTATGGAAGCACTTTTGAAAAAAGAACAAAGTTGGAGGGTTCACACTATCTGATTTCAAGAATTAATGTCATTTGGGTGCCTGGGTGGTGCAGTCAGTTAAGCATCCGACTCTTGGTCTCAGCTCAGGTCAGGATCTCAGGGTTGTGAGATCGAGTCCTGTGTTGGGCTCCGCACTCAAGTGGCGGAATCTGCTTGGGATTCTTCCACTCTCCCTCTGCCCCTACCCCCGCCACAATCGCACTCTCTCTCTCAAATAAATAAATCAAGAAGGTGTCATCAAGAAGGTGTGGCACTGGTGAAGGGACACACAGACCAAGGAGACAGAACCAAATGTAGAGACAGATCCACATACACATGCTGCTCCCCACAGACATGCAAAGGCATCCAGTTGAACACACACCTACCGTACAGCCCAGCAAGGCCATCTTGGGTGCTTATTTATCTACGCTCACATGGAAACATGGACAGCCTCATAGCAACCAAGTGCTAATCACCCAAAACTGGCAATGTGCTCAACACCCCTCAATCAAGAAGGAAGAACACACCCAGCACTGCCCTGTAGTGGGCACGCTCAGCAGCAA
Organism: Callorhinus ursinus; assembly: GCF_003265705.2. Classification (NCBI taxonomy): domain Eukaryota; kingdom Metazoa; phylum Chordata; class Mammalia; order Carnivora; family Otariidae; genus Callorhinus; species Callorhinus ursinus. The sequence goes on along the minus strand of NW_027397177.1, from coordinate 987,229 downwards.
AAATGACCCAACCATCGACACAGGCACCAACAGAGACAAATCCTACGTGCATCACTGAGTTGGAGCCTGGTACTCAGGGTACCTACCCTGTCACTCCACTGATAAGACATTCGGGAATTGGCTAACCTAGGGAGACAGTTCAGTGCCTAACAGGGTGAAAAGAGAGAATTCTGACAACAAAAGGACAGTTCAAGAGAACTGGGAGGGGGGATTTGAAAATGTTCTTGATTGTGCTGTGGGTTACATGACAAAACTATATGCATGGTTCAAAACTCATAAAAGTGTACCAAAAAGTGTATTTAACTCCGTATAAATTAAAAAGTAAATTGGGGGGGGGGAACCAAAAAGGCAAAAACAATGGGTCACTAATACCTAAATTCTAGAACAACCATGAACCAACCAGAACCCACAGGTATCTAAGAAGCAATAATATACTGAGAAGAAATCACCCCAGGTCTTATGAATGGGCATGGTGCCAGTTCTGGTCATCCGTTTTTGCCTTTTTAATCAACATCAAACAAGCCCTGCCCCAAGCCTCTACTTCCAAGGCAGCTCTCAAACTCTGGATGTTCTATATCCATGCCACCATTGCATGTGGGCTTTGTGCCACTGTACCACAAGGACAGGAGGGCACAGCAAGAGCTCCCAAAGAACCAGGGCCCACTCAGCCCACCATGGCATCCTGCTGTCCGCCCCCCGGGAGTCCACACAAGAAGGGAATGCCCCCACAGCCTAAGCTCTGGCACCACACCTCCACAGAGGCACCATGGGTAAGAGGGGCCACCACCTATTGAGCTACTCATAAGGATGTGACAGAAACACTGTCACAATTTTTTAGGAGCAAGACAGCAAAATCAGTCAGGACTGAGATGCTCTAACACATCCAACCTGACAGAGAAGCTACTCTTTTCTCTAACAAATTTTAAAACAAGGGAAAAATACAATGTGAATGTGTGCACACACATATACATTTAAATTCTAAGTGTGAAAAACCCTCTCCAGAGGATGAGGACATTTTTGGCCATCGGACACGTATTTGGTCCTTATATCCAGTTCCTGGCATGGAGCTCCTAAAACCCTTAGAATTTCCTGAGCGATAGGTGTATCTTTTGTTATTCAAATGAGCCCCTCTGGACCTCACCTGAGTTTATGCTAATGAGGAGACTGGGGGGAGGGTTGCGGGGGGGGGTGTTGGGGTTGGTGGGGACCTTGGACAGTTTCATGATGGGGCTGGTCACCAGAAAGACCAAACACAATTAAGGACCTGTTCATCTGACCAAACACAATTAAGGACCTGTTCATCTGGCTGTCCATGTGTATCCTTTATAATAAACCAGTAAACATAAGGTATTTCCCTGAGTTCTGAGAGCAGATTCTAAAAAAGTTCTAATTCAAGTAAATTAGTGAAACTGAGCGAAGCCATGGGAACCCCTGAATCTGTCGTTGGCTGGGCAATGTGGGTGGCCTGGGCACCCCATTTGTGGCTGAAGTGTGAAGTGTGGGCAGTCTTTTGGGACTGAATCAACTCCATGTAGACAGTGTGAGAACTCAGCTGAGCTGTAGACACCTCGCTGATGTCAGAGAATTGGAGAACTGACATGGAAAAGCCCCTTGTGTGTACAAGGGAACTTTTACCTGGGATTTCCAAGCTGCCCATGTGGCATCCTCCACCTGGGGAAACCTCCTCTTTCTCAGCCTACTTTCCGATGTCATTTCTAGAAAGATCCCTCACTTTCCAGACAAGCCCCAGAATACATGGCCAGAACATGAATCTTACTACTACTGTTCGGCACAACCTGAGGCACAAAAATCCCAGAAACCGATAGCATCTGCCCTGGCAGATGCCTCAGGCAAATGCAAATGCCTCACTAGAGGCGCTGATGGGAAAGGCTCCAAGGAAAAGGCTGCAGCCACAATGACCTTGCAAACTGAGGGCAGGAGGAAAGGTGGAGGACGAAAGAACAGAGCACAAAGACTGCCAGCTGGTCATCATCAAAACCATGCACCTCCAACAGAGAAGAGGTAACCACTGGCCTCTGATCAAGTGTCCCCTGATCACAAAGTGTGAGGCAGTGACAGGGTTGATGGTAAAGTCTAGAGAGAGCTTGCAGCCCTCCAGGTGCACATCCCACTGCATGGCCACATATGAGGAGGCCGCAATGCAGGTGGTAGGACTGCAAAGGGCAGCTGGGACAGAGCAGGGAACTGGAGCAACAGACCACTGTGCAACACACATATCCTGCCAAGGCTGGAGGAGCCATGGAACACACCCTAGGTCCCTGTGCTGGCCAGAATGAAACTGGGTGGTCCCTGCTTAGGGAACCACAATGGTGCCAAACACGAAAGTGAACTAAAGCCAGAGCAAGCACAGACTTTCAGATTTAAAAACTGGAATGAGCTGCTTATTCATTCAACCACCAACCAAGCAAGATGATGGTATCTTAGAGGCCACAACACTAAAGAGAGACTGTCTTGGATGTTATCTTGAAACCAGGCATTCCTAACGCTTGTTCTACTAACCCTGGAGAACTTTCCATTATCTCAACACGTCAAAAAATTTTCAAGTCAACTGTAATTTACTGAGTTACTTTAAACTTTACCACAATAATAGCCACAGGCAAGGGGGGTGTGTGTCCTGCAAGATTCCCCATCCCTCCCTGCCCCCACTGGTGGCCAACAGCAGAGCCTGCTCAGATAAGCTGCTGTGACAAACAAAGCAAAGTTCCATCCTCCAAAAAGGCTGCTGGAGCCACACGTCCCCTGCCTGCCTAGGCCAGGCCGACTACCAGAACCAGAACCGCGGTGAGCCTTCCAGTTTCTGCCGCCCCGTATCAGAGGACAGGGCGGTGGAGCCTATACAGCCCATGTTTCATCAGCCACTACAACACCCACCCTAAGGGCCTTGGCGGGCTGTGGGGAAGGGTCTAGGTACCGGGTTCTCCAACATGCCCTGGAAGCCTCCCTGAACACCACTGTTCCACAGTCGGGTTATTCAGAAATAAAGTAGAAAATGTGATTTTTCCTGGAGGAGCTAATCCTTTTGATACTGTTTCTGGTGATTAGGCTCTGAGCACAGAATACAGACATTTGACTGCCATGGGCACTTTACCATATTTTATAATAGTATCAGTCTAAAAAGACTGGAAAAAAATTTTAAGTGCATCCTGAAGCCCTTCTAGAGTGGCAGAATAAAGGACCTCTGAAACTTGCTCCTCCACAGAATCAATAAAAATTGTCAGAATCAACTTTTTCAGAATTCTGGAAATTAAACAAAGACAACAATCTGAGGAGCATTTATTCAAGAAAAGTGGCTGAATCTTGGTAAGACAATGAGTTTTGTAGCATTTTAACTTGGCCCATTTCTGTCTCCTCTTCCCAGCTCTATGGTGGCCTTAGGAACCAGCAAACCCACAGCCACTGAAGAAGGCAGGATGGTTCCCCAACACTCCAACCCCAGAGAACCATCGCTATCTGGCCCAGCTGGTATCTCTATAGAAAAGTCCCATAATAAACTTGCCTTTGCGTGACCCAACTCAGAGCTCACTCAGTGCAAACAGCCCAACTCCCCAGGAAATCTGTCAAAAATAATCATCGGCAACTGTTTCATACTGCAATTGCCTAAGGCTGGGATACCAGCTGGCAAGCAAGAGGCAGGTCAGAAAACATAAAAGGGAATCTAGAGAATGAGACAGCTGCCCATAAGGGACTTTGAAAAGCTCCAATTTGTCTGGGGATCTAGGTGGCCACGTGCATGCCTAGGAAAGACCCAAGAAGGCCCAAATCTCTCACCCAATTGACTTGGAAGCTCTGTGCAAGTGGGAAGGCTAAGACACAGTTGTCAACTATTAGAGCACTAAAGGTGACCATAATTTGCATAAAGAGCCCCCTGGCAAAGGCGAGGAGACTTACTGGTTTAGGTCAAGAAATCTCTGATCTGGATTTCACAGAACAGTCTAGGAAAGTCACTGTTATGGGTTGAAATATGTACCCCCACAAATTCATATGTTGAAATCCTAACTCCCAGTATGCCATTATGTGACCTTTTTTGCAGACAGGGTCCTTTCATGAAAATGAAGTCATTAGGCTGGGCCCTAAACCCAACATGACACTACTGTCATTATAAAGAGGAGATCTGGAAATAAACACACAGACAGGGAGAAAGCCTGTTATCAATTATCTTCAACAGCTATCTCCAAATGAAGGAAAGAGGCCTGAAAGAGATCCTTCCCTCCCAGCCCCCAGAGGGAACCAACCCTGCTGACACTTTTAGAGGTCTAGTCTTCAGAATTGTGAGGCAAAACATTTGTTGTTTAAATCACCCAGGTTGTGATATATTGTTATGCCAGTCCTAGCAAACTAACAAAATCACTAAATAACAACAAAAACAGCAAGAATAACAAATCTTGGGAAGGGGAAGTAATCTGATATCCAGAGTTGCCACATTATTTAAAATACCCAGGTTTCAATAAAAGAAATTATGAGATATGAAATGAAACACAAATGTATATGCCCTACAAGATGGGGGAAAGCAATCAATACAAACCATCCCTGAGGAAACTGGACTTACTAAAGACTTTAAATCAGCTTTAATAAATATGCTCAAAAAACTAAAAAAAAGAAAACAAAACAAAACACACCATGTCTAAAGAATTAAAGGAAAGCAAAAGAACAATATCTCACCAAACAGAATTTCAATAAAGACATAGAAATTATAAAAAATTCACTAGAGAGGTTCAAAAGCCAATTCGGTCAGAAGAAAGATCAGCAAACTTAAGACAGGAAAATCAAAGGGGTGCCTGGGTGGCTCAATTGGTTGAGGTTCTGCCTCTCAATCTCAGGGTCCTGAGTTCAAGCCCCGCACTGGTTGGGTTAATATCCAGTCTGAGGAACATTTAAAAAAAGAAAAAGACTAGTGACTATGAGGTCTGTGTGTCTATGAGACCTGTGAGCTACTGTGGGAGTATACCAGCTTACATATAACAGGAGTCCCAGAAAGAGAGGAGAAATAAAAGGGCAAAAAAAAAAAAAAAATGTGAGGAAATAAAGGCTGAAACTTCCCAAGGATGAAAAACATTACATATTCAAGAAGTTCAACAAATTCCAAAAGAATAAGCTAAAGAAATCTATACCTAGACATACCTGTCAAAGAAATCTATACCTAGACATACCTGTCAAAGACCAAAGAGAAAACCTTGAAAACAGTAAGAGAAACAACTCATCAATAATGTGACTCAGTAAGATGAACAGCTGACCTCTCATTCCTTGTAGAGGCCAGAAGGCAGTAGGATGACATATTCCCACTATGAAGAAAAAGAATGTCAACCAAGAATTCTATAACCAGCAAAACCATGCTTCAAAAAAGGGAATCAGGGGCACCTGGGTGGCTCAGTCAGTTAAGAGACTGCATCGGGCTCCCTGCTCTGGGGGGAGGCCCGCTTCTCCCTCTCCCACTCCCCCTGCTTGTGTTCCTGCTCTCGCTGTCTCTCTCTGTAATAAACAAAAATCTTTAAAAAAAAACAAAAAAACAAAAAAGGGAATCATTAAGACATTCTCAGATCAGCAAAACCTGAGAGAATCCACTGCTAGCAGAACTGCCCTCCCAGAAATACTAAGAGCCTTCCAGCTGAAATAAAAGGAACACTACAGACTGTTAACAAACTGAGGGCACTGCAAAAGGTAAAGGTAACTACAGTAAATAAAAGACAGTATAAACACATATTGTTTCTCTTTTTTTCTACCTGAATTAAAAGACATCTACATATAGCAATAACTATAAATCCATGTTTATGGACACACGACATACAGAGATGTCATTTGTGACAGTGAAAGCATAAAAGTGGGGGTAAATAGAGCTATATAGGAGCAAAGTTTTGTATATGATTGAAGTAAGCTGGCAATAGTCCAAGCTAGATTGTTTTTAGTTTAGATGTGACTGAAATTCCCTAGGACAACCACTGAGAAAATAACTATAAAGTATTTAAGGCAAAGAAGACAGTAATGGAGGAAATGAGGAACAGAAAGACATAAAACAGAAAGCAAACAGTGTCATGGCATACATCAATTCTACCTTATCAGGAATTACATTTCAATGGACTGAGCACCCCACCCCTCCACCCCGCTGAAAAACAAAACAAAACAAAAAAAGTCAATAAATTTAAATAAAAACGGGTGCCTGGCTGGCTCAGTCAGTGGAGCATACAACTCTTGATCTCAGGATTTGAGTTCGAGCCCCATGCTGGGTGCAGAGATTATGTAAAAATGAAATCTTTAGGGGCGCCTGGGTGGCTCAGTTAAGCATCTGACTCTTAGTTTTGTCTCAGGTCATGGTCTCATGGGTGCTGGGATTGAGCAGGGCAGCTCCACGCTCAGTGGGAAATCTGCATGGGGATTCTCTCCCTCAGCCCCTCCCCCCACTCTCATTCACACTCTCCCTCAAATAAATTAATTCTTTAAAAATAAAATAAAATGAAATCTTCCCAAAAAATTGCCTAAGCCCTCGGATCAAAAGGCAGAGACTGACAGAAGGATAAAAACAAAACCCAATTATATGCTGTCTATAAGAGACATGATTTAGATTCAAAGTCACAAATAGGCTAAAAGTAAAAAGAAGGAAACACGTATCACACAAAGAATAATTAAGAGAGTAGGAGTGACTATATCAGATAAAACTGACTCTAAGACAAAAACTGTTATTAGAAATAAAGGATATTTAATAATGACAAAGGGCCCATCCATCAAGATGACATTAATATAATGAACATTCAACAGAACTGACTTCCAGTTTCAACACTTGTGACACCAAATGAGTGGGTTTCCACACCAAGCAGTTCTAACACTAACTGCCAGGAGTTGGAGCAGACTCCACAGGTTAAGGGCTCAGTCCTACAAGACTGTTGCCATCACTTGACCTCAAGTCCAGGTTGTCACCTGTGCTTCTGACTGAGCAGCTGTACAATACCGGTTCCCAACCCTCCCTCAGCTTCAATAATTTTCCAGAACAGCTCACAGAGCGCAGGACAACAGTTTACTTTATAACAGAGAACTGGTTTATTACAAAAGGATATAACTTAGGAACAACCAGATTGAAAAGATAAATAGGGCAAAGTATAAAGGAAGGGGTACAGAGCTTCCATGCCTTTTCTCACCATGCCATCTTTTTTAGCACCTCAATGTGGTTCATCAACCCAGACGCTCTCTGAACCCCTTCAGGTTTTTTTTTTTTTTAATGAAGGCTTCACTGCACAGGCATAACTGATTACATCATTGGCCATTAGCGATTAGCTCAACCTCCACTGCCTCCTAAACACACACACACACACACACCACACACATGGGAAAGGGGTGGCTGAAAGTTCTAACCCTCTAATTATATGGTAGATTCCACAGGCAACCAGCTCCCATTCAAAGGGATGGTCCAAAAGTCACTTAATTAACATAAACTCAGGTGTGGTTGAAAGGGATGTGTTGGGGGAATCTGGCTGGCTCAGTTGGTGGAACATGCAACTCATGATCTTGGGGTCTTGAGTCTGAGCCCCACATTGGGTATAGAGATTACTTAAATAAATAAAATTAAAAAGAAAAAACAGGTATGTTAAAAATAAGAAAAGACATTCCATTCACCTTTATCAACCTGCAGCTTTTTAAAGAACTGGGGACAAAAAACAAACACTAATATATTGTAGAAGCTCTGCACCAGGAACCAAGAACAAACACCAAACATATACTTCTTATTATATCACAATACCAAAAACATGTATGTATCTAACAACAACCCCAAAATAAATGAAGCAAAAATGCACAGAGTGAAGGGAGAAATAATTCAAGAATAACAGCTGGAGACTCCAATACCCACTCTCAATAACAGACAGAAGGCAGGGCACCTGGGTGTCTCAGTCAGTTGGACATCCGACTCTTGATTTCGGCTCAGGCTGAGATCTCAGGGTCATGAGACTGAGCCCTGAGTCGGACTCCAACTCTGTGCTGGGCATGGAGCTTGCTTGGGATTCTCTCTCTCCGTCCCCCTCTGCCCCTTCCCCACCACGGGCACACACATGCACACTCTCACTCGATCTCTCTCTCTCAAGGAAAAAAAAAACAAAACAGAAGAACAAGGCAGAAGACCAAAAAAGATATAGAACAAACACCACAAACCAACTGGACCTAACCGACACCTGCTTCACCCAGTAACAGCAGGAAGTACACATGCCTCATGCACACAGGTAACACTCTCCAGGGCAGACTGTATGCTAGGTCCTAAGACAAGCCTCAGTGAACTTAAAAGGACGGATTGAAATCATACAAACTATGTTTTTGAACCACACTGGAATTAAATTAAAGATCAACAACTAAAGGAAATTTGGGAAATTCACAAATATATGAAAAGTAAACATTCCTAAAATGACCAATCGTTCAAGGAAGAAATCGCAAGGGAAATTAGAAAAATACTCTGAGATGAACAAAAACAAACACAACACACTAAAGCTTATGGGCTGCAGTTAAAGTAGTACACAGAAGAAAATTTATAGCCATAAATTCCAGTATTTAAAAAGAACACCTCAAATCAATACCCTAACCTGAAGACACTAGAAAAGAACAAAATAAACCTAAGACTGGCCAAAGAAAGTACTGAAATAAAGGCTAGAGCAGAAATAAATGAAATAGAAAATAAAGAAAACAAAAAAGCCAATAAGAAAAAACAAACAAAACCAGAAGATGGATCGTTGAAAGATCAATGACAGTGACAAACCTTAGACTTGACCAAGAGAAGAGACGGAAACTACTAAAATCAGGAGTGAATGCAGGATCAGCACAACCTTGCCAAATAAAGCGGGTCATGAGCACACACTATGAAAGATGTATGCCAATGAATGAGACAGCCTAGAGCAAACGGAAAAATTCCTATACACATAAAAAGTCCCCAAACCAGCTCAAAAAGGAGCAGGAAATCTGAAGAGAAGTACACTTGAAAATTAAGTAACATAATTAAGTAACATCAAAATCCAGTCTAAACTCAGATGGTTTCACTGTGAATTCTACCAAATGTTTAAAAATTAATACTAACCTTTCACAAACTATTCCACACAAGAGAAGAGAAAGGCATTTTCCACCTCATTCTGTAAAGACTGTATCCCCCCAACACCACACATTACAAGAAAACTACAGACAAGTATCCCTTATAAATATAGCTGCAGAAATCCTTAATACCAGCACACTAAATCCAGCAACACATAAAACTTATGTACACCAAAACCAAGTGGAATTTGTCCCAGAAATCCAAGATTGGTTTAATATTCAAAAAACCCATGCAATATACCACTAATATGAATAAAGTAAAAGACAAAAACCACACGATCATCTCAACAGAAGAAAAACATTTGTCAAAATCCAACATCCATTCCTGAAAAAAACTCTCAGCAAAACAGAAGGAAACTTCCTCAATCGGATAAAACGCACAGCTAACACAGCATGGTTTAAAAAGAAGCCAGTCAATAAAGGACCACATGTCATATGATTCCATTGATATGAAGTGTCCAGAGCTAGCAGATCCATCAAGACAGAAAGATTAGTGGTTGCCAGGGATTGAGGGGCTGGGGGACAGGGAATATTAGGAGTGATTGCTAATGGGTATGGGGTTTCCTTTTAGAAAGATGAAAATATTGTAAGATTAGACCATTGTGATGATTGCACAACTCTGAATATACGAAAATCCACTCAACAGTATGGTTTAAAGGGCAAAATGTATGGTAATAGATAGATCAATAAAAGCCATTATAAAAAAGAAAGTCTTCTTCAGAGTTTGAAAAGCCCTCACTACAAATAACCATAGAATCATATCTATCCAAAAAGGTTTACTAGTTTTAAACAGTTCTTAATACAAAGAACAACATAACTTACAGACTCTGTCTCAAAGATTCCCACCATGGATCTAGTCAGGGGAGAGCTGACTGTGCACATTCTTTGCCACCCATTACAAGACACAGGGGCACAGGGGGCAAAAATCTCAGAAAAAAATGACATTTCCCCGCCTTGCTTGCACAAAGACAAACACGTTTCCCTTTATGAAATATGAACAAACAAAAATCACCTGGAGCTTGGATGATTAAATCCATACCTGCACTAGCCTGGGGATGGCGCAGACACTGCCTTGGAGCCACAGGTCTAGACAGAGCAGGATTATGACACTCACCTCAAGCTCTTCACTGTCTTTGGGCTTCTCCTCAGAGGTCTGTTTGACAAAGTCAGGGATAAGGATCTCCAGCGTAGCTCGGGCTATGAAAAGAAAAACCCCAAGGGTGAGGGCTTGGACCCAGCTTGCTTCCTGACTCCAGAGCAAGCTGCACGCTGGCTCCTGCGCAGGGCCAAGGTTCCCATGGCTCAGAGGGAAGCAAGGGCCCTGGGGAACAGTAGTGCTTCCGAGGCAGGGAGAGTAGAGGATGGAGGAGCACATCCTGAGCAAAGGACGCAGTGGGCAAAGTGTTACGCTGTGAGCAGCCTCCTAAGCCACAAAAGCTGTATGTACTCTTGCCCTGAGGTACTTGTAGCAGGCAAGGCAGGAGAGATCTGTTTCAAAGTCACGGTGGTGGCGTGCAGGCAAATGGCTCAGCAGGACCCAGGCCAAGTAGTGAGGCCTGAGGACTGAGCAGGCTGCTGTTGAGTGTGGGACGGAAAAGCAGAGAGACTGGACGGATACTCTTGAGAAAGCGTCTGCAGGATGGAGCAGAGGGATGGCTCAATGCTGAGCACAGATTTCTGAATGAGCAGGGCTGCCACTCACCACTGGGGTGGGGAAGTGGGGAGTGCTGGGGAATGGGGAGAAGTAACAATCTGACCCTATAGAGTCGTAGGTGCTAGCAAGTGAGATATCTAGAGGATCTGGGCAGAGGAAGTGGATCCTCATATGTGGGGAGAGCAGAGCCCTACTGCCAGGACGTTTCCACCCCCACAATGGGCCCTACTCTGAGCTATTTGCGCCATGACCTTGGTAGCACCAGTATGCTGAGCTGAAAAAGCCTTTTGGCACAATTTTTCTAAAATGGACAGCAGGCCTTCCCAGAGAAGGGGTGGAGTGTGTGATCCCAGCACAGCCTCACAGAAGGAAGGACAGAAAGTAACATATCCTCTCAATCATCCTCAGCATATACCACAAAAGAAAGCAACTCCAAGGTAAACTCAGAGTCACGTGAACAAAAGCACTTTTACCCCCCCCACCCCCCCACCCCCCAAGACCTGGTAAGAATGTGATGAAACTGACATACTTCGTGCCTGTACAGGGCAGAGTGCTTTGGAAACACTACAGCAGAGGTAGAAACCTTAAGAATAGAACGTGGGGGGCACCTGCCTTCAGCTCAGGTCATGATCTCCGGGTCCTGGGATCGAGCCCCACATCAGGCTCCCTGCTCAGCAGCGGAGAGTCTGCTTCTCCCTCTGCCCCTCCCCCCAGCTCATGCTCTCTCTCTCTCAAATAAATAAAATCTTAAAAAAAAAAGAATAGAACTATGGGCACCAGGCCTGGGGTACACCCCCAACACCCACCCTAAAATGTGCTTCTTCCAAGAAGAGGCCAAGTAACCCTGATGGTGAGGCAGAATGGCTTCCCTTTTAACTGGAAAACATAGGCCTTCCCAGGGATCTGACAGGCTACATTCAGTGAGGGGCAGTCCCAAATCTAGAGATTGAAGGACTCAGGAATTCATCCTCTCACGTCAAAACCACTCAAGAATGCCAAGTGTGAAAATCCACCTCTTTGTCATCTAGCATGCCCACGTTTTGCACGGTTTACAAACAACCCCACTCTAGAACGTGTGCCCACGGCAGCCCAGGGAGCTCTGTGAGCAGTGGAGACAAGGGCGGGAGATTCTAGCCCAGCTGCCACAGAGCAGAGGTTTGAGTTTTCTAGTTTTATTTCTCACATTTTACTTCCTCTATTTGAGTCTTTTCCTATGAGCACATACTTTAAAAAACCAAGTTAGAGGATTACATAAATCAAATGGATTTGCCCCACCCCCAGCCCTCCCTAGCCAAGGGGAGGGGCGGACACTGTGGGCAGCATGGGTCTCTGACACCCAAGCAGACACATTACCAGCTTTATTCTTCGCAAGTTTTTTGCTGCTTGCAGTTCCAGATCCATAGGTCACACCATCAATGGTCACCGAGGCACCAAAAGGCTCACTTGGGTTCTCTTAAAATTAAAATTACGGTTTTAAAAATAGTTGCCAAGACAATAAAATCGCGCACGCATGCACACATACAATCTGCTAGGACCAAGAGACAAGGCAGGGTCAGGGCTACTGCTGGAAGGCAGAGACGGGGGCTCCCTGAGGCATGGAGATAGGGCCAAGGATTGGTCAACAGGCAGAGAGCATGCCAGGAAAACTGGGAAACGGGGGACCATAGGTTAGTAAGCTGGAGGGGAAACAGGAGGCCAGAGGCCAAGCCACCAGGGACAGGGATCAATGTCTGTGAAAGATGGACAGAGGACTGTGAAGAGTAGAGATGCACAGATGCAGGAAGCCAAGGGAACGACATTAAAACAATGAGTGCTCCTGGGTTCAGGGTTCTACGGGGAAGACAAACTCGTTTTCACAAAGGTGTGATGCAGATGGCGACAGGAGACGGCTGGTGGGAAGTGCAGGCCCAAGGCCCCTTCATCCACCTGGGGGCAGGTGGAGACGCAGTGGGGGGCCTTCCTCAGAGCAAGGGATGAGAAGAAGGTGGGAGTGCGGGGAGTGTGGATAAAGAAAGGGGGAGGCACGGGCATTTGTCCTCAGACGGGGCACACAATTGTGAACACAGCCCGCCCACCTGCAGCGCGCTTCTCCCTGCCCTGCCCTTTCACTTCTATCCCAGCAGAGTGGGGTTACTGATCAGTTCCCGCCTCCCCAGCCATGACCCCAGTGAGGTGTAGGATTCTTCAGGACCGAGACGAGGGAGGTCAAACTTACCACATTCAAAGAAATTATAAACGGGGCGGACCTTGAGGACGCGCTGCATGTACTCGTGCAGGATGCAGACCTCGGACTTCCCGTTGGGGTTAATGACAAACTCTGTGACAAGAAGGCCTATCTCAGCAACAGCGTGAGGACCTGCCGCAAGCTAGCCCTTGGGGCCTGGCACCATCCAAGTTAGCGACTCACTGAATTAGGGGCTCACCACTGTGAACGTAGTACACCTCTGCATTCGTAGGGTAAACATAAGCTTTGAAGTAAATGCAACTTACACACAAAGCATATGTTCTAAGACCATCAAGTGAAAAAAAAAACAAAACAGGATAACCAATCTGCCCAAGATAAAATTTACGTGCCCCAACTCACCTTTCTTTGTGGGTGCATCCTGCACAGACAGAGTAATGAGTTTCTGATTGGCAGGCAGGATGGGCCTCTCGGACTCGGCCTGTTTCCGTTTCATTTCTCGGTTAAACTGCCGCCGCTCAGCCCAAGTCCTGAATTTCTTCACAGTGACTTGCTCAAAGTCAAAACGCTTTTCCAGGTAGTTCCGAAATTCCTCAAGATCTGTGTGGATTTACCAGAGAACAAAATTGCTAACTTCCAACCTAAGAGTCATGTTTCCTCTGTTCAGTGAGCAGGATGGTGACGGGCTGCCCATCAAACAGGCCCCGCCATGCCATTCCCCATTCCTTTCCCTTTTGAAGGGCAAAGAAAGCAAAGAATCAGGTCCTTTCTTTTTTCTTTTTTTAAGATTTTATTTATCTATTTGAGAGAGAGTGCGCAAGAGAGAGCACAAGTAGGGGAGAGGCGCAGAAGGAGAGGGAGAAGCAGGCTCCCCGCTGACATGGGGCTCGATCCCAGGACCCTGGGATCATGACCTGAGCCTAAGGCAGACACTTAAGACTGAGCCACCCAGACACCCCTGAACCAGGTCCTGTCACTCAAATTACTCAGGAAGGTCCCTTTATGGACAAATTTCTGAGATGCTCTTTTAGTCTATTTGGAACAAGAAGAAAAAGAAAAAGCTTAAAAAAAAACCAAAAAACCAGATGGCCTTCAAGACTTTTCTCCCTGTATTAAAACAAGTATCACAGCAGTCAAAGCACTGTGCGCCTTGAGCTCTTCCCCTCCAGCCACCCTGGCTGCCTGCACACTCAGCAACACACCCAGGCAGCTGGGGCCCTGGCACCTGTCATGCCTCTCCCCACAAAGCCCCTGGCCCAATCCCACTGCTCACCACCCACCTCCACTCAGTGAAGTTCCCAGGGGCCTCCAGCTTGTACTGTTGTACCCACTATCCCTCTGGCTCCCAGGATATCCTAGAGGGTCACATCACCCTCACTGGTTTCTTATGCAAGTATAAGCCCTGAGGCAGAGACTCTTGTGGTTCACACCGAGCCCTAAGAGCAACACCTATGGAAGTAGAGGGAGGAAGTCCGTGTGCAAGACCGAGAAGTACATGGTTAAAACACAAGGCTGTGAAACAATATACCTGCACCCACTTAGTTACATACTAAACCACGTTATTTCTTTACATGTGAATGTAGACAAAGAATTCTGGAAACAAGTACAAGTGGTCACCTCTCCAAAGGGAGTAAAATTAGAAGTGAAAGACAGGTGTTTTCCAAAAAACAAGAACACATTCAGGTGTTACGTGTGCATAAAAGATGGATTTGAAAAAAGAAACCATTACATTGAAGTCTTAAAGCGAAAGCTCCCTTCCAGCTGGGTCCTGAGAAAAGCCCGGACACATGGACAGAAGACAGGGGCAGCTGACGTGGATGGGGAGGGAGGCAACAGGCAGGCAGGTTGGGGGAGATAGCAGTCTGTCCGCGGGGGGAAGCTGGGAGCCAGTGACACACCCTGCCTTTCCCCAGACGCCTAAGGCTCCAACCAGCCCTCTCCACCAAGGCCTCTCCCTCAGCAGTGGTGCATCCCCCCGCCCTGCCCCAGCTTTTCTAGGCTCCTCACACCTAAGAGTTACAATGAAGGCTGGGCAGCAATATTCAGACAGTATCTAAATAGCAATAACCAAAATCCTGAAAACACAAAGTCCTCTTTGAAAGAGATTCAGCAGGTGGGCTGAGAGAGGTCTGCCACCACTGTAGAGACAACCAAGACTTTCATGGGTAGGCCTAAGCTAAAAGACACAGAAGAGAGAAGAGAAACACCAATACATAGCCAAAAGCAATTATGGGGTTGAAGAGGGAAACGTCCACAAAATAGTGGCTGTCTCCCAGTACTGAATCTGTGGATTGAAGAAGTTCATTCTGAGCGCATCAAGACAGATCAAAACAATGCCACATGAGCACATCCTACTGAAAAACCAAGATTTCAGGAAAGGGCACAAAAGTAACGAGAGAAAAACGCCAGTGTGCACTGACAGTAGCCATCTCCACAGCAGCCCCGGCCATGTGGGGCCTGCAGACCCAGGCAGGTTCTAAGATCAGGGAGACAGGCATTTCCAACCACAAAAGAGTGGAGAGAGGTCCCCAGAAGTCCCTTCCTCACAGACAAAAGCAGGAACAGGTGGCCTTCAGCAAGAGGAATGGGACCCCGGGAAAGGCGTGGAGGGCAGCCACATCCCTGCAGATGGATCCCAGCCAACAACTAAGGAAGAAAGTTCACCCCAGAAACTTACCAACTGATTCGTCTTTGCACACCTCAACCTTGGCCTTCACCTGCCCCAGGGCCCCAGGAGCAGCCTCAGCCCCAAGTGGGTCCTTCTCATCGAGGGCCCCCGAGTCAGCTCCCACGGAGTCAGGCTCTTCCAGGGGGAACTCCAACTCTGCAGATCGGCTCAGGGGCTTGACAGGGGACACTTCCCCACTGGGGGTGAGCTCACTGTTTTGCTCTCTTTCCTCATTGTCCTTCATTTTCTTGTAATGCAGACAAGGAATGCTGCTCAGAGGAGGATCATGTTTCTGTGGATAGTGAAATTGCAACACAGATTACAAGGATGACACCAAAGTTCTGAACATCTGAAGCCTTCCACTTGCCTCTGCCTGGCTAGCATGCAAACAAAGCGTGTGTATGTTCAGTCTGCAAACTTACAAGACTAAATTCATGACTGATGCATCGCTTACCCGTATGCTTCCCGTTCCCAGAAAGTACGGCCTGGACCAGGTGACCACCCGAGACTCTCTGTGTAGGTACACCGGGACTCCGGAGTTATGGAATGTCATGATCCACCCGTCGGGCAATGGTTCTGTAGGAGGACGGCCACGACCTGCACAGAAGACAAGAGCATCCTACAATCACTTCAGAAACACTTTTGAGTTGTAGAGATAGCTTCAAAATTATGACACATGGCAAATAAAAATAGTAAAGTCAACCAAGGATTGATTGGAAAGAACTTCTAAGAACTAGGGGAGTAGAGGAGTACCCCACCCTCCACCAGACAGAGCCTACCCAGCCCTGCCTGCCACTCAGCACCTCCAATGCACGAAACTCTGTTCTTAATTGTTGTGCTTGTTTATATGGCTCCAACCCAGAGAATCTAAGTCCCTCCTCAATAGCAGGAAGCTGTCCACCTTGTTTACTGCTGTACTCTTGGGCCTAGAACAGCACATGGTGCACAAAGGAGCCTGGGATGAGGTTCTACAAGACACGAGTCCTAGCCTCAGCTGCTGCCTGCACAGCTGTGGCCACCACGGCCATCAATCCCTCACTGCCTGCCTTGGCTGTGGCCAGAGGCACCCCAGGGGCTGAGTAAATTTTGCTAACAAATTGCATGTCTGCCGACCACTGCTCCCTGTGACTCGACAGCAAGTGTTCATTGTACCTGAGCTGCACACTCTCACCAGCACGTGAAACACTACTTCCAATTCATACATTTCTAAGTCAGTTTTGGAACACCACTCCCAATTCCTTCTTTGCTTTACAAGCAGTCAAAGAAAAAAGCTCAAGACTTGTTACCCACTTGACACCTGCCACTGACAGGACCAGTGACTAGGAAAAGCACAAAGATTTAACGGAAACAATTCTCTTACAGGAATTGGGAGCAAGTGAGAAATTTAGGGACAAAAGAAAAAAACAAACGAAATTTTAAAAACATAGACATAATGAAATGGCATGAGGGACTCTCACGGACAAGGGAGTAGCATCCCAGTGCCAGATCCCCACCCGGCAGTGTTAACCCCTGGCCTGACATCAGAACATAACAATCCTGGCTGGATGGTTGATGACGAGAGGGAGCACGACAGGTCAGAGGTTCACAGACACTGTCACACGCACTCTCCCCTACCCGGGCTTGAGCCAAGGAGCTGCCTCACACCAGCTTCGGGCTAAGTCAGGACAAGGAGAAGCAAACAAAATGCTAGCAAAGTACAACATGGGTCACTGGTGCACCTGGGCTACTCATTTGTGACAAGTAGCAGTCATAAATTTGGCCCGTCTGAAGAGCTCACATGCAGCTTACACGCAGCCTGTGAGCCTGAGGCCCATGCCACAGCTCCTGGGAGGCAGCACTGTGGGGCAGGCTGCCAGGCGGGTAAGGTGGAGCAGAAGGCTGCAGAGGGAAAGACACAGCAATTCCCGGTGCAGGCAGACCCAGTGGCATGCCTGAAGTCATGGACAGGCACACTGTGAACCTGAACCAGGCTGCTCAGAATGGACAGGGCTTTGTGGCACCCAGCACAGCCAACCCGTCCACTCTGCAGTGGGAGACTACACAACACCTGCCCCTCGATTTCCTCCCATCACGCCAAGCCACCTTCTGCACTCCAACCCTCAGCCTAAGGTCTCAACTGTATGCCCGAGTCCCCACGCACCCGTTCAGCCCCTTCCCACTGCCCAATGCCCAGCCCCACAGGCAACTCCAGGCCGACTGCTCCCCCCCACCACCAAATCCCAGTGCAGCTTTGGAACACCTTCACCCCTACCACAGGAGCTCACACCCTAGCCACCTAAAGTCCACACACCATGCTGCAGCCATAGGAGCTGTGCCTTTAGACAAAAATTGTGTAACAACACCTGCCTGCTTCTAGCGGCTTCCCCTGACACTTGGCGGAGAATCCAGAATCCAACCATCACCTGCCACAGTGTTGCACCCACCTCTGGCCCTTGGCCTCACATCCTCTAGTTGCCCATCTTGTCATCTCCCAGCAACAACAACATCCCCTCACCCCCACCCCGTCAGAAGTGCCTCCCCATTCCCCTGCACAACACCAACCGCTCCAGTGTGTATCCACGCATGACACCACAATCTGCACCCGGGTCATTGTACATCTGGTGCTTCCTTGTGTCTTGTCTGTCTCCCCTTCACCACACGTGACTGTCCTCTCTCAAACATGTGTGCACTGGTAAGACCACTGCCTGGCACCCAAGGGCTCTCAAAACGGCACTTCTGCCACCCCACAAACACACTACTTTCTGACTGGCTGACTTACTTTTTAGCACAGTTTTAATCTTGGTCATCATTGGCTGCACGCTTGTCTCTCCGTCAGATGGATGGTCACTGTCTCCTCCATATTTCTCCTCCATTCGTCTCTTTTTGGGAGCACAAAGGCCTTCTTCCAGCAGAGCATCAACATCGTTGTCAAAATCATCCTGCAAAACACGCTGTTCAGACACCAGGGCCCCCGGAGCCTGCATTCCTGTACCATAGGCAAGCTTAACAGCATTAGTGAGAACAGACACAGAAATGAGGCACTCTCAAGTGGGGCCTAGGTATGCCTTTATGTTGCGTGATCATCTGAAAAACAAACAGGAAGAAACTGACAACTGCAACCAACACACTTGACACCTGGCACAGGTGCACACGCCACCAGGAAGTGCTTTTCAGCAGCACCTTCCAACTCGGGTTGCATAAAGGGTACAAGGTCGACTGCTCAGCCAAACCTTTCTTTAGGAAAATTTAAAAACCTGGACTTCTTACAGCTTTTTCTTCTCCACATTAACATTATTCCACCTCATACGAGTTTTTTTTTTCCTCTGCAACATCAGCTTTCAAAAAGATGCTGCAGTTCCCAACACCTCTCTCTGGGTTTGCTAAGAGTGCTCCA
This sequence comes from Callorhinus ursinus, assembly GCF_003265705.2. NCBI lineage: Eukaryota > Metazoa > Chordata > Mammalia > Carnivora > Otariidae > Callorhinus > Callorhinus ursinus. The sequence continues at coordinate 968,280 of NW_027397177.1, read as the reverse complement.
AAGGAGGGGTCGCCGACATACCTCATAGGAGAAGTTCAAGGCCTCTTCATCCACTCTGTCTCTCTGCACGATTGCTTTAGCCGTGAACCCGCCTGTTCCTTCTTCATCTAGCTCCAAATTGTCAGTAAAATCTTCTAACTCATCGAGCACTGCGTACTCCACTCTCTTTTCCTGATCCAGCTCATTCTCCTCATCCTTCTTATCAGCACTCTCACCCCCTACACCTACCCCATTCCCAACACTCCCGCCAAAGGGACAAGCATGCACGTCTCCACTGACAGGGCTAAGGGCCAGACCGCACTCTGCACGAGCGTCGCGCTCCACTCCTGTGTACAGCACCTTCCTGTCCTTACTCCTGCAGCTCTCGGTAAAGCTCACGCTAATCTTTACATCCTTAAGCAACTTAAGGTCAGGGGAGAACTTCCGGACCGCAGGTGCGTGCCGGGCGGTGCGCGGGCTGTGGCCACTACAGTTCGGGTCTATGAGGAGGCGGGCCTTAGAGAAGGATCCTTTGGAGAGAAGAGAAGCTCCGTAGAAGTTGAGCGGGTCCTCAGCAGGGGGTTCGGCCTGTCCATCACCACCAGAGCCAACGTCCATTACCTCTGCATCACTGGACGTTTGCAGGGGAGGTGGTGGAGACTGTTCACGGGGCAGCGCTTGAAAGGGGCAAGCTGGGTTCTCCATCACCGCTTCTCCTGCGGGCTCACGCGGGAGAGGAGAGGGACTCTCATATGTCTCCATAGTAAAAGTGGTTAAGACTATTTTAAAAGACCAGAGTTTTAAAAAACCTTACATAAATCTATACAGCTAACATGCACAAGTCCGCTGAGACCCGGGTGCCGTCCTGCCCGCGCTGCACACGCCGGCGGCTTAGTCAAGCTGGCCACATTGCTCTTTTCATTAATGTAGACAGCTTTTAGAACCACTGCCTCAATTATTGGAAATCACAATGCACTCAGCTTAAATGACTGACGACTAAGCGAGTCTGTCTTCATGCCAAAGTGGCACCTTTCTTCTTCCACCTGCAAAGAGATTTAAAAACATCGTCACAAAATGACAGAAACCTCTGCTTCCCTGGTACTGAGAGTCAAATGCTATTAACAGTGTAGTAAAGAACTTGAAATACTACTGCCTTAGAGAACCTTCTAGGCTTCAAAACAAACTAGCTCTACATTCTTCCTTCAGAACCTAAATTATAATTTAAGTCCTAAGTTAAATATCTTACTAATTGTCCACTGTAATTCCTACTTCAGAAGCACAAAAAGTATTATCTTAAGGCTCAAAAAAGATTTTTAAAAACTAGGCTAAGCTTCACCGCAGCATTCCCCTAACTCAGTTTATTAGGTAAGCAAGCTCGCGGTGCAAGGCTGCCCTTTCCAGAATACACATAAGGTGTGTGGCCTCCCTCTGGCCATCAGAGCGACATGGATCCACTCACCTGCTAGGGCTGGGTCAGTCAGAGGGCGAGGGCGAGTGCGAGACCCTCAGCTCAACTCTGCGGCACTAGGGCCTCAGAGGTACAGCCAGGCGCTCTGCTACCCAGGGACCCCAGGGCTCTCCTGGGCCCACAAGGTGGCAGGTGGACCGGGATAGTGATGCAGCGTGCTGAGGTCGCCAGAGGTGGCGTGGTTCTGTTCCCAGTAGAGGAGGGGATGGTGGCTGTGGGGAAGGGAACCTGGCCAGGGTTGGTCGGGGGAGCCTCAGGAGACAGTTGGAGCCAAGGCACAGGAAGTCCTGGGTGCCATCTGGAGCCTGGCTCCCTCCTGGGGGCAATAAGGAGCCACCAAGGGTGAAGCGATTCCCATGCCACAATTCAGCCCCTATTTGAAAAAGGAAACTGACAGCTGTGCCAGGCCCAGTGCCTATGTCCAAGGCACAGAGGGCAGTCCTCCAGGCCAAAGCACAAAGGTGTGAATGAGGCTCTGGTGACGGGGATGGAGCCCTCAAGACCAGTGAAGACACAGAACTGACCACACTGCTGACCAGATAGAGGTGGAGAGCAAAGACAAGAGGGAACTGAAGGCAAATGAGGCTTCTCCCCTGGGGGGACACACGTGTTCCAGCATTCAGGCAAGAGCCTGCCGAGGAGAATGGATGGAGCCTCCAGGCAGACCTGTCCAACAGGTGCTGAGGCCACAGCTCTGGAGCTGTGACTGGCCCAGAAACAGAAGGCTAGAACACATCAGCGAGGTGATAATCGCCAAAACCACAGGAGAGAGGCTGCCCAGAGAGGCAACACAGACCAAGAAGAGGGTTGAGGATGCAACTCTGGGAAGCTTCCCTTCAGAGAAAAGACAACAAAAGGGATGATGTGAAAAAGCAGGTCAGAGGGACAATCCAAAAACCCAGAGGTCTGCAGGAGGGCCGGGCATCAAAGCAGGAGAAGCACGTGCAGACGCAAACGTGTATACGCACACACTCCCACACCATGCAGACACACACACACACACGCACGCATGAACATGCCATGCACACAGGTGCAGATACGCACATGCATGTCCATGCCCACATAGGGCAGGCTTGACTGGCTGCATGGATAGAGCAGAAGACAGCGGACATCACACATTTAAGAAGTTTACAGTGAAGGAGTAGAGCGTGGTGGTTGTACTTTCAAGGAGACACAACATAAAAACCAAAGACTTACTCAGATTTAATTAATTCATTCAACCAATATTCACTGGCCTTCTACTCTAAGGGATGTACTACCATGAGCAAGAGTCCCCACCACCTGGACACAACTGGAAGGGCAATGACCACTGAGCTGTCACTCTATTTCCTAGATTCTAAGATGTCCTTACATTTCTGAATTCAATGGGAATTTTATCACAGTACTTCCCCCAAAGGTGTATCTGTCAAAGGTGCTAAAGATCAAGGGAATACAGCATACAGATAACAAGACTCAGAACTGAGGTAAACGCTAAGGAGGCTGCAGCTGAACAGGCATGAGAACCGAGTGAAATAAGGCCAGTCTCCTGGCAACCAACAAAGATCATTTCAGAGAAGGACAGACAGGTCAGCATGTCCAGTGCTACAGAACACAGATAAAAATCAGGACCAAACCCCTCCGCTTCTGGAAGGTCTGTGGAGACACTAGCAAGAGCCAATCTAGTGATTCTGGGGGCTGAAGGGGGGCGGGGCTGAAAACAAAGGGTGGTACAGGATGAGGACACCTGCTACCGTGTTAAAAGACCAAGCAGCTGCCATCACCAAAGCACAAAGCAAAGATGATAATGACAACAATGCAGGGAGGCCTGAAAGAGGTACAGAGGGTGGGGTCAGGGAGCTGTAGAGAAAAAAGAGTGTTCTTTCTCCCTGGGAGATCAGGAAAGCCTGCCCAGCCCCAGGGGGCAGCAGCTCAAGGCACAGAACTCCGTAGTAGGGCAGTCCTGGGCAAGTTCCTTACTTTCCCCTGTAAGCTTGCTCTACTCATTCAACAAGTCTTTGCTGAATGCTTTCCACATGGCCCACGTACCATTCTAGATGCTAAGGACACAAAACAGACAAAATCTGTACCCACAGAGCTCACTTTTTAGCAGGAGAGATAGAGAAATAACTAAGAAAAGCTGATTAGTATTCAAGAGAAAACAAAGCGGGGAGGGGGGTAGCTTCAGAAAGGGCAGACAGCAAAGACTGCACAGAGTCCATCTGAAGGCAGAAGAGAGTGAGCTGGGTGGGTGGGAGCAGGGGACATTCCAGGTGACAGAAGAGCAAAGACCCTGGGGTAGAAGTGCAGTGAAGCAGGTGAAAGCAGCGTGCTAAGTGGAACTGAGACCAGGACTGTGGCTCTTATCTTAAGAGATGGGCCACTGGACAGGAGGGTCCAAGCACTGAGGTGGCATGATCCAAGGACAGCAGTGGCAACCAACCCTCAGCGAGGCCCTGCTCTAAGAGTGTTATGCATTTTCACTCACCAGTTCTCACACAGCACTAAGAGAGAGGTTAAGGACAGAAAGGTTAAGCAACTTGCTCAAGGTCACACGGCTAGAAAGCAGTGAAGCTGCTTTACCACCCAGGCAAGCTGGCTCCCCTCCTCACTTCCTTGGTTTTACAGTATCCTACAGTTTAAAAGAATCATTCTGTGTCCAGAAAAACTATCATGGGTGAGTGGGGGGAGGAGCAAGGGTGAGAGCAAAGAGAAGAATTAAGAGGCTCACCAGGCAGTTCAGAATAGCATGTTAAGCTGGAGGTGGTAAGAAATGGTCCTGAGTGTTGCATGGAAGCCTAAGAGAGGAATCCAGGTGACTCTAAACGCACAAACGGAGCTGCCACGCATTGAGGTGGTGAAGGCAGCATGAGAAGTGTTGTAGGGTGGGTGAAGATAAGGATTTAGGTTTGGCCATGGCTACTTGGCATCAAAGTAACACATGAAGATTTGGAAGAGACAGCAGCTCAGAAGGGAAGCCAGGGCTGGAGAAGGCGATGGGAGCTGTCAAGGAAAGAGGGCATTAAAGCCAGGAAGCTGGATGAGACCACCAAAGGGGAAAGGGCAGCTACTAAGAGGGACCAAGACCAGGCAATCCAGTGAGATTCATGTTTTCTACTACCAAGGTCATGGTCAGATTACAAAACAATCCCTAGGAAGTGCCCTACAGAGTGCCTGGCCATAAAGGGCTCAAAGAGTGACTCTCCCACCATCAGCTTCACTGCTACTGCAGCTGAGTGAACACACGGATGCAAACCTTGCTTGCCAAGTGGACTGCAAGCCAGCAGCAGGCTCCCCTGGATCCCTGGTACATGGGGTAAAACCAACAGGCTTGGACAGCGCCCTTCACTGAAGTCCAGTTGCTGAGCTGGCATCGAGGCGCTGGCTGTTATGTCCAGTGCTGGGGCTGGTGCCTTTCGGTCAAGCCTCTCACACTGCAGCCTCCCGCCCAACCCAACAGCAGTATGACCTCATCCATTCCTTTTGTCATCCTCCAACAGGCCTCACATCCTGTACTCACAGGCGCACTCCTGACTAGCCATTCACTCCCTCTGGTGAGTGACAGCCTGCCGCAGGATTTGAGCCACTGTGCGCGAGGCGCCTGACTGGGAGTCCAGGCTTAGACCAGGAAACAGAGGGTCTCCGCCTGCCGGTTGGCCTCACACAATCACCAGCCCTAGCCTGGACTGCCGTGCATCAGGTAACAAGGTACATGCAAGCATGCAGAACAGCAAATCAAATTCCTACCATGAGCAACCCAAGTCCATCGAATGATACTTGCCAGGTACCACTATCAACAGGTTGCCACCTTCCATTTATTTCTACCACGGCCATCGTTAAACAAAACCACGCTCCGCTTATCTAAGTGACAATCCATGAGCATTTGGCGAAGGCGACTTCTCAGATTTCACAAACTGTTACACCCGACAGGATCCTGGACGAGCACTACCCGTGTTCATACCTTTCCCGCCTGAAAGCGACGCTACGGCTTCGGGCCCACAGGGCGAGGGGTCTCTTTACACTCGGGCTGTTTACCCGGGCGGAGAGCGACCGACGTTGGCGCCACCTGGGCTTGGGGCCCGCCCCCACCCCACCCCCGCCACGGCGGGACCCCCGCCCCGCGTTCTCCGAGGCCCGCGGCCATGATGCTTCACAAAAGCCGGGACTCCGCGTGGCTGCCCCGCCTCGCGCCCTCCCGCCCCGCCCCACCCCGCCGCCCGGGCCCTCAGCCCTTGGCCCGGGAAGCAGGGAGGGGAAGGGCGCGCCCTCGCGCAGGCCGCAGCGCCCGCCCGCCCGCCCGCCCGGCCGGCCCGCGGGGCGCCCCTCGCGCCCCGCACCTACCTCCGGCGCCCGCGGCCTGCCCGAGCTGCCCGCAGCCCGACCAAGGCAGGGAGACCCTCACGGCCTAGCCGCCATCTAGAAAGGCCTCCCAAGCTCTCTCCGGTCGGCGGACCCGCCTGCCGCGCGGGGCGAGCGGAGGGCGGGCCTTGGCGGCTCGCGGCCAATCCCTGCGCGCGGGCGCCCCGCATTGGGGGAACCGCGGAGCGGGCTGCGGAGGCCGCCAATCGGCAGCGCGTGGCGCTCGCGGCCACGGCACGCGGCCCAATAGCGCGGCCGCGTGGGCGGGACCAGGCGCTCAGGCCGCGGCCGCACTAACGGTCGCCGCCGGGGCGGGGCTCGCCGCGCGGAGGGCGGCGGCCGCGCGGAGCGCCGGGAACGGGCAGCGCAGGGGATGCCGGGAACAGGAGAGCGCGGGAAGCGCAGGGAATGCCGGGTAAGGAGGAGCGCAGGGGATGCCGGGAGCGGGAGAACGCGGGAAGCGCCGGGAGCCGGGCGGCGCAGGGGACGCCGGGAGCAGAGGGCGCCTCCGTGGTCTACGTAGTGCAGACGAGACCGTATACACACAATCATTAAACGTTTCCAATTAAAAGCATTAAGCATAATCAGTAGGAAAACAGGACAAATATGCTGAACTTCCGGCATTTTTCCACTTGCTAATGCCATTTCAGGAACCTCAGAAAAGGGAGGGTATAAGTAAATGGAGAAGGGACAGCTCTTCCTTAGACCAGAATTCCAGTGAATAAATGTAGAAGGAATGATGGAAGTAGGAAATCTCCCTTTTGGCAGCCTGCACAAACCTGCTGCAGACAAAAATCACGGATGCTAAAAATAGAAAAAGTAGGAGAATTGGCGATTTTTTTGTTGCTTTACAGAGATGCAAAGTTTCTCCCCAAGACACTAACCGCAAACCTAAAATAGTAACCGCCGTGGAGAAAAACCTGAGAGAGAACCAGGTAACCAAGTGATCGAGGTCACCAACAAACGTATACACATCCAAACTTACCAAATTTATACTTTAAAGATATTTGTTGTATAGTATATTAATGATACCTTAAAAATGAAGACAAAAGTCAGCACCAGTAAAGGGACATATTGTAGGCCTCCTGAGAAGGACATGCATCACTACCCAAAAGGCAAAACCTGAATGAAGAAAGATCAGACAAACCCAAATGAGGAACATTCTACCAAAAAACTGGCAGGTGCTTTTCAAGTGTCAAGATCATTCAAGTCAGACACTGAGGAGCTGTCTTCAATTACAGGAAACACAACTATGTGATGTGGGATCTGGACCCTGTATTGAAACCTGGCTCAGGAAAGGGACAGAAGTGGGACAACTGGTCATTCAAATTAGGTTTGTAAATTAGCTGGTAATAATGTATCAGCGCTAATTTCCTGGTTGTAATCATTTTAGTATGGCTAGAGGTAGGGTGTTAACATTGGGGGGAACTGGGTGAAAGACACTGGAATGTTTTGTTCTATCGTTTCAAGTTTTTGGTAAGTTGAAATCATTTCAAAATGAAAAGATTAAAAAAGGTGGGGAAAAAGAGTGTTGCAGGTGAGGGAGGAAGCTGGAGGCCTATCCAGGCCCTTCCCTCCTTTCCTGCCCCTTTCTGTTTACCTGGCTGTCCCAGTGGTCAGCACCAGACACTTCACAGCACAAAGACACTTCACTTGGTCACAATAAAAATGTGACCAAGACCCATGAAGTTCTAGCTCCTGGACTTAGCCAGGGGAGGCCAGCCTCCCTGTGGCTGGGCCAACTGCTCTCCTTGGCCCAGTGGTCAGAGCTCATGGGAACCCTTGGCATGCCACCATCCAGCCTTAGCAAACTCTCCACACTTTATTGCTTGGTGAGTTGCCTCAGACTCGAGACCTCAGACCAACACACTACAGCTGGCTTTCCACATGGCCTTCCCACACAACGTCCCCACAGCCCCCATCTGACTCCAGCCTCAGGTGGATGCCTAGAAGCCGGAGCTCTAGCCCAAACTGAGGAAACTTTTCCTTCTGGGCTCCTATGTTTCCACCTGAGCCCAGCTCACCCATGAGCCAGGTCTCTACTAAAGAACCTGGATGATGCTATGTGCTGGCAGATGAGACCAAAAGATCAGGTGTTAGTGGTGGGGCGGTGGCGGGGGTGTCTCTGCAGGCAGAAGGCCAGGATCTCAGGCCTGCCATGACAAGCCTCAAGGCCAGGCTGCATTCCTGGGCTGGTCTTGTTTACTCAGACTTAGCTTCCATATCAGTCAGCTCCATACCTCCAGCCTGCATGCCAACACACTTCAACTGGCTGTCTTAGAGCCAGAGAGCAGAAGCAGCTCATCAGGGGCATCTGAAAAGGAGGTGAATTCCCCCTCCATCTGGGAAAAGAGGACCCATGTTGGGAAAAGAGGACCCATGTTGGGAACTCAGGGATCCAGTGCATCTGATGACTAGCTAAGCCATGCCAAGGTCAGGTCCAGGCTTCCTGTGTGGCATGTCAAAAGCACTTTTGGAAAGCACAGCTTGCTAGGGTCCCTTCTAACCACACAAGGGTCTCACTTCAAGACCAAAATAAATGGGGGCTTGAGAAGTGCCAGCAATGTCATTTTTGGTTCAAATGTCTACCTGGCGTGGGCATCAGAATACAGTGATGGACAAGAGAGTAATGGCCTTGCCTCCTGAAGCTCTTGTTCTGATAGTGAGACACACAAGAAACAATCAAGCAAAACACATAGCATGTCCCAGTGCTAACTGCTATAGAAAATAGAGCAGGGACCAAGGCAGGGCAGATTGCAGCTTCAGATGGGATGCCTCCCCAAGACTTTACCAAAGAGCTGCAGGATGTGAGGGACAGTGTGGTTTGGATATTGGGGGGGGGGGGAGAGTTCTTCAACCAGAAGGGACAGCAAGTGCCAAGGCCCTGAGGCAGAAGCTGTGCAGAAAGCGCGACCAAGGGTAGTGGCAGAGGCAAGAAAAATGTGGTGATGGGGGGGGTGGGTGTGCAGGACAGCAGGTGAAACCAATGTGGGAAGACCATGAGCCTACAAGGGAAGACACCCCAAGATGCATCCTCTCCTTCCTGGCCCCATGGCTCTGCCTCCCTACCTGCCTGGGTACTGAGACACTATTATGGTATCTCTCCAAGCTTCAATTTCCTCATCTGTAAAATGAAGGTCACAATTGATTTAGTTTGCTAGAGCTGCCATAACAAAAGTACCATAAATGAGTGGCTTAAACCACAGAAATTTATTGTCTCACAGTTCTGGAGGCCAGAAGTCCGAGCTCAAAGTGTTGGCAGAGCCACACTCCCTCTAAAGGCACCAGGGAAGGATCTATTCCAGGTCTCTCTCTCAGCTTCTGGTAGTTTCTTGGCATGGGACAGCATAGCTCCAGTCTTTATAGGGCATTCTGCCTGCATGCATGTCTGTCCCCGTGTCCAAATTTTCCCTTTTTTATAAGGACATCAGTCATACCTGATTAGGGCCCACCCTAATGACTGCATTTTATCTTGATTACTTCTGTAAAGACCCTAATAAGGTCATATTCCGAGGTACAGGGGCTAGGATTCCAATAGATCTTTCGGGAAGCACACAACTCAACCCATAACAATAGAATTACATCTTGGCTGCCCTTTCTTCGGGGGCTCAGGCACTTGGGAAGCCCAGGGCAGGTTGAGGGCTGGGGTATCCCTGTGCAGGCTCTGTCCCTGGGGTAGAGACAAACATCAGGGAGAGCTCTCCAGATGGCTTTGCACCAGCCCAGTGGTGCCCCATGAGGGCAGACATGCCTGGCCAGGGTGGGTGCTGGTGTGGGGCACTGAGGCAGATGAAGGGCATCGGCAGTGCCTAGGCTGAGAGCCTGGCTCAGTGTGCCTCAGCCAACAAGTGTTTGCCCCTGGGCCTAGGGGTGTGGGCTATGCCACCACTGGGGGCCCCATTCAAACCTGACCATGCTCAAGCACTTTTCCTCTGAGTTCAAAGTGAGCCAAGGAGGGCATCAGTCCCCAGAGGGGTGCTCAGGGTGAGAAGAGGGAAGGGTTGAGAAGGCAAGTGGGGCCGGGTGCAGGTCCACACCCCACCCCAAGCTCTCACTGGCTCTGAGAAGGCCAAGTTGGGGGTCAGCTGCAAAGGCAGATGAAGTCTGGGTCTCAGCACTGGACACACAACAGGACCCCCTGATGCTCAGCCTGGGCTAGGGACAGGAACTCCTGAGTGCCTGCCGCAAACCAGGGTCCTGCAATTAAGACAGACTCTACTTGCCCCCTTGCCCTGAAACCCATTCCTACCACCCCTTGGCCTCCACAGTCCACCCCAAGTGCAGGCCTGACCACACCACTCCATGGGGAGGTCCCCAAGGGCTCCTCACTACACCCCCGATGAGTCCCTGGCTCCTCAGCCCAGCTCAGGAGGCCCTGTAACTGGCACCCACTGTGTCCCATGCATATAGGCTCTCTCTCGAACCCCAGCCCAAGGACAGACAGATGGACAAGCTGATGGACCCTTGGCTTTCCATCAGGGTGCTCAGAGACCCATGAGCAAAAGAAGAAAGTGGGGAGAGGCTTGTTCTGGTGAGTGTGCCTTGGGAGTTCCTGCAGACCAGGAGAGCAGCCCTACTGACCCCTTGCACAGTTGTCCCCCATCACACAAGGACCTGAAATGCACTGACTCACCACAGCCTCTGAATTTTATTATCAAGTTCTCACGTTCAAGTACAGATTCCTATGAAGTCTGACTCCCCAAGGAGAAGGGAAATAGTAAGGGTTGCCTGTGTCCCCTCACTGAGAGGGCCTGCCCAATCCCATGACCCCCAATGGGCAGGTAGGTGCCTGAGAGCCTACCAAGGTGCCCCAGCATACACAGAACCCCTGGGACATCATGCAGGACCACCCCCCCCCCCCCCCCGGACCACCCCATGCACACAGGAGACCCCCCAGAGCATAAAGGACCACCAATCAGCCTGTGCTTCTGTTATGACAGTGGGTTTTTCTGGGGTTGTTCTCATTTCTCATTCCAAATGGGGCCTCTCCTCTCTAAAAGCAAGTCTAGCTGTCCAGAAGTGGACTATGCCCAGGAGAAAGGGAGCCACTTTTAAACAAAAGTCTACACCCTGTTGTTTTGATCAAAGGAAAGACCCACTGGCCAGAAGCACTTGCGGATGTGAGCGGCACATCTCTGCCTGTCTAGCATGCATACGTGTGGATGCCGGGGGTTCTGTGTCCGTTTGAGCATGTGTACACCTATCTGTTGCCTGTGCATGGTGTGCGTGTGCCCGTGTACCTGCAGGTGTGCATGGAGGCATGTGCCTCGACTGTGTGCCTCTGTGCTTGGACAGGGGCAGATCGAGGTGCCTTCACACAAGCACAGCACACCTAGGCCTGCCCCAGGCCTGGCTGCGGGACTCTGTCGCTCCTACTGGCGTAAGGGCAGACCCTGAGCGGGACACGTGGACACAGACAGGTCACAGAAACACCAGAGGGCCCTGGTCCTGGGGGATGCTTGGCCAAGTCACAGGCAGTGCATGTGCCTACGGAAGGTTCCTATCCACACTGGTCCTCGAGGCAGGGCCTTCCAGGAGCCCAATGGCCACACCCAGGGAGAGGGGTTAGCTCTGCAGCTTGAACTCGTGGGTGCTGGTCTCCCAGCAGGAGGGGTCCTTGTCCAGCATGCTACGCTCTGTGAAGGTCACGTGCCCGTCTGCATCCACGAGGATGACCGTGTTGGTTCTGAAAGAGAGCAGGGGGCCCATGTTCAGCCCTCTGCCCTCAGCCCCCTGCCTGCCTGGCAGAGCCCCAAATGGGGCCTCTATCACCAGGAACCTTCTCCTGTCCTCCTCCCCTTCTACCCATCCCAAATGCTCAGTGCACCTTCTCTCCTCCTGCCAGCCGTCCCTAAGGCCAGTCCTCACTTTGTTAGCACCTGTCTCCCCCTGAGAGAGGGCAGCCCCCGTGCAGGCTGACACACAGAGTGGGCACACCCATGCCGAAGACTGGGGGGCCCAGTCGGGCTTGGACCCAGCAGCCACACACCTGTCCAGGGAGCAGACCTGGCACTCTGCCTCACGCACATGAGGACACGTGAGCATGTAATTTAGTCGAGAAAAAGGTCTGTGATGGAGAAGCCTGAGAGAATTGATGCCCCGCCACCTGCCAAGGGAAAAGCCTAAGAATGGAAAGGCCACCATTCAGGCATACAACCCTTGGGCCCTGGAGCATCAGTGCTGGGCAGTGACACCACCATGGCCCTGCCTACCATCCCATCCCCCAGCTAGAGGGCTTGAAGCTGTCATCTCCTGGAGGATGGAATCCTCGGGCCAACCTGAACTCGAAAATCAAGTATTACGTGTGATATCACCATGTACCCAGAGTACATGCGGTATCACCGTGGCATCACTCAGCACCTGTCACCACCCAAGCATCCCATCCCTGAGTCCTTAGTGGCCACGGGCCCCCAAGAGCTTAGCCTATCCATCACAGTCCACTGCAGGTCACCAGCCGACCACAAGGCTGGTGCCCCGGGAACCTGGTGCAAGCCAAATCCAGGCAGATGTTGCTTTGCACGAGGCCACAGTCTGCCTCCAGGCCAGGTGGGCCAGGTGAGCAACAGCACTCCTAGCGCATCCTGGCCGGTCCAGCAACCCACCCACCTCCAAGTACAGCAGGTAGGCTACCCCAGACAGGATCGCAGGGATGGGCTGGGCCTCCCAGACACACAGAGCCAATCTTCCTCTGCCCAGGAGGGAGAGAGGCAGAGAAGGAACTTGCTGGGACAGCAGACACCCATGCCAAGAGCTTCTCCTTCCCAGGCATTCTCTCCTTGTGGCTGAGGCCAGAAGTTGCCCTTTTCTTGGGCGATGTCCCCAGGCCGACATGACCTGATTCCTGCCCTGGTCACACAGAGAATGTAACAGACCCAAGGACACAGGGCAAAATGAGAGGAAGAGCTGGGCAGTGGGACCTCTGGGTCCACAGGGATCTGCCAAGCCGAGTGCATCCACAGCCATCCCAGCCCCCTCATGGCTGTGGAGGGAGCAGGAAGCAGCCCAGGAACCATTTCTGCAGTACCCCTGGGAGCCGGCGAGCTTGTTGTTCAAAACCATCAGCTGTGGTGTCTGCTGGCCCCACAGCCCCCGCAACCCCCAAGCTGAAACGGCAGCTGCTTTTAGACAGGGCAGAGGCTCTGGGGTCCACAGAGTTCAGGGAGGGCTGGGTTCCTCGTGGGACAGCACTGAATGCACCCAGCAGCCCCTCGTACCTGGTGCCGTAGCCTGGACAGCGCACACACACAGCCGCATACTTGCTCAGGAAGGGCTGCACGTACTCCCTGCCCTGGTCCTCAATGGCCGGGTCTGGCAGCTGCCTGGAAGGACAGAGGCCGGGTCACTGCCACCCCCACCCACCCACCCATAGCCCCACCTGCCATCCTCAAGGCCTGCAGTGCCTAAGGAGCCTACCAGCCTCATGAGGCAGTTTGGGGGATCCACAAGGGCTGTTCTGTCTGTGCACTTTGCTGAAGGCATCAAATCTCAGTCCAGTCTTTTATTTAGGACTCCATCACTGGGCCCAGGCTGCCAGACAGTGAGTGCCAGGCCAGCTTCCCCTGCCAGGGCCCCCAGGAGCTTTCCCGGGACCCAGGGACATGAGCTCAGCCCTGCGGAAGGCTCTGCTGAATCTGCAAATGCCGGGGGTCAATCTGGTCAGAGCTGTGCAGGGCCCCCCCAGGAATGACAGAAGTCATCTCTCAGAGCAAACTTACCTTCCTGTCTTGGTTATGTCTCAGTGGTTAGGGGTGCTGTGGGGCAGGGGCCTGGCTGAGGGGTCACTGGCCACATACATGCCCTGCCTACCCCAAGAGGTACCTATGGGCATCTCTCCACGTGACAGGAGCCCACTTGAGCCCTGCAGCTTGCCAGCCACTGAAGCTGGTGCTAGGCCCACAGCTGTCAAAGCAGCCAGGACCCCATTTCAGGCCAGAGGGGATGACAGCCAGTGACTGAGGACCACATGACTCACAGCTGAGCAGGGGATGCTGGACCAGCCCTAGCAGGGCTTCCCTGAGGGGTGGCTATGCTGAAGCTAAAAGTGCCCTGGTTCATGGTTCCAACAGGAGATGGAGAGTAAGCGAGGGGCAGGGAAGGGCTGTAGGAGACAGGAGTGGGAGGCTCCTCTGAGGGGCTGCCAGGGCATCTGGGCAGGATAGTGGCCTGGCCTGAGTATGGGCCACATTGTGGCATGGGAAGAAGGTAGTTTGGCCAGCACCTCTGACCCCCAGGTGGGATGGCCAGGACACGCCAGGGGGTGGCATCCCTGAGGCAGGTACTGTGTGCAGAGGCCACTGAGGTGCCTTAGGGAAGTTGGGTCAGGAGCTCCTTTCCCCAAGGAGATTCCTGGGACAGGTGTGTCTGTGCCATAGCACTGGTAGGACAGCATGTGGGAAGGCCAGTTAACCCCTAGATATAGTCCCAGGCTGGCTGCTTGCTTCTGTGGTTTGCTAAGCACCTGGAGCTTTCTAGAATCTCCCACTAGTTGTATGCAGACACGGGGAACCTCCAGCTACTCTCTGCCCCACACAGGCCCACATCAAGCCTCTGAGAGCATTGAGCTTCAAAGTGCACTGGCCCAGGAGGGGAGCAGTTAGGAGAAGAGCAAAGGACAGTATGTCCATCAGGCTCCCCCTGGCTAAGGAGCTGGCCCCAGTCACTTCCACAAGCCTCCTAGGGCAACACAGCCTGCCTGCCTCTACATCCCAGGGCTAGAGAAAAAGGGGGACACACTGCTCGCCATGGTAGGATCCACCCACTCACGCCTCATCATTGTTGAGCACATGCAGGAGCTGGGCAATGAGGACATCCTTCGGGAGCGCCTGGCTCCGCTCCACAGCCTCCAGGAAGAGCTGCTTCCCAAAGCACAGCTTCCTCCAGGGCGTCTCCAGCAGCGCATTGCTTAGTCCATAGGTCCCTGCAGGGAAGGGGACAGCCCAGCCAGTGCAGAGGCCCCACTGTGGGAATTCAGAATAAATGCCCACCCGCGAACCTCAAGAAGGAACCACCTCCCCATCTCAGTCCTGTCTCTAAGCTAGGAAGAAGCTGCAAGGGGTGGATCTGCCTGAGAAGGTCAAGGGTGGGAGAAGAGCAACCTGAGGCCAGAGGGGTACCTGCTGGGTATCAGTGGTTAGGGAGTCTGCCAACATGAGAATGGCCTCAACTCAGTGAGAGTAGGCAGGGCCCACCTCCACTCTATACTGGCCAGGACCCTGGACTGGGGAATGATAGGGTCTCAGCACAACCTTCTCAGAACAAGTTGTCAGTGAGTTAAAAGAATGGGTGACAAAAAAGAAAAGAGTTTCTCATGTCAAAAAAAGGAGAGGCCTGGCCTTGAAGTGGAGGGGGCCCACTCTCAGGAAGCCTCAGGAAGCAGTGGCAGGTGACCTTGGAGTCATGCACCTCGAAAGACGCACCGAAGACAGGAAGCCAGCACCGCCTGCTGCAGCTCTTCACAGGGTGAGGATCTTGACTGAGTCTGAGGTGATTGCAGCCACTTCCAAGGAAGACAGCCTTGGCTCTGCTGGGCCACCAGGGTGGGGTATCACTGTGCTTTATCCATCAAGAGAAGCAGGGAAGACTACTCCATAGTGGTGCTGGGCACCTGGGTAGCCACATGCAAATAAGGAAGTGGAATCCCTACCTCACACCATACAAAAGAATCAATTCAAAATGTCCCATAGCTCTAAACATAAAGGCTAAAACTATAAGCCTCAGAAGAATGCCTAGGGAAAAAAAAGGCGTCTGGGTGGCTCAGTCGTTGAGCGGCTGCCTTCAGCTCAGGTCATGATCCCAGAGTCCTGGGATCGAGTCCCACATTGGGCTCCCTGCTCGGCGGGAAGCCTGCTTCTCCCTCTCCCACTCCCCCTGCTTGTGTTCCTGCTCTTGCTGTCTCTGTCTCCATCAAATAGGTAAATAAATTAAAAAAAAAAAGAAGAACGCATAGGAGAAAAGCTACCAACCTTAGATTAGGCAATGATTTCTTAAACATGACACCAAAAGCACAAGCAACAGAAGAAATAAACGGGACTTCACCAAAACTTGAAATGATGTGCTTCAAAAGACATCAACAAGAAAGTGAAAAGAAAACCCACAGAAGGGGAGACAATTTTTGCAAATCATACATCTGATACAAGACTGGTAGCTAGAATATATAAGAACCATAACATGGGGCACCTGGCTGGCTCAGGTGGAAGAGCATGTGACTCTTGATCTTAGGGTTGTAGTTCCAGCCCCACGCTGGGCACAGAGATTACTTAAAAATAAAATCTTAGGGGTGCCTGGGTGTCTGCCTTCAGCTCGGGTCATGATCCCAGGGCCCTAGGACAGAGTCCTGCATCCAGCTCCCTGCTCAGTGGGGAGTCCTCTTCTACCTCTACCCCTTTCCCCCGCTCATGCTCTCTCTCTCAAATAAATAAAATCTTAAAAATAAGTAAAATAAAATAAAATCTTTAAAAAGAGAAAAAAACCTATAACTCAAAAATAACAAACAACCCAATTTAAAAATGGGCAAAGGATCTGAACAGACATTTCTTCAAGGAAGACATATAAATGACCCCTAAGCACATGAAAAGATGCTCAACATCATTTGCCATCAGAGAAACACAAATCAAAATCACCATGAGATACTACTTCACATCCGCTAGGATGGCTGTAATCAAAAAGACAGGGACGCCTGGCTGTCTCCGTCAGGGGAGCGTGAGACTCTTGATCTCAGGGTTTTGAGTCTGAGCCCCACATGGGGTATAGAGAATTTTTTTTTAATTTTAAAAATCTTTTCAAAAAAGACAATAATAGGGGCTCCTGGGTGGCTCAGTCGTTAGGCGTCTGCCTTCGGCTCAGGTCATGATCCCAGGGTCCTAGGATCGAGTCCCACATCGGGCTCCCTGCTCAGCAGAGAGCCCGCTTCTCCCTCTCCCTCTGCTGCTCCCCGCTTGTGCTCTCTCTGTGTCTGTCTCTCTCTCTCTCTCTCTGTCAAATAAATAAATAAAATCTTTAAAAAAAAAAAGGCACCTGGGTGGCTCAGTTGGTTAAGTGACTGCCTTCAGCTCAGGTCATGATCCCAGGGTCCTGGGATCAAGCCCCGCATCGGGCTCCCTGCTCGGCTGGAAGCCTGCTTCTCCCTCTCCCACTCCGCCTGCTTGTGTTCCTGCTCTCACTCTCTCTCTCTATCAGATAAATAAATCAAATAAATAAATAAAAGACAATAGTAACTGCTGATGAGGATGTGGGAAAATTGGAACCTCAGATGCTGCTGTTAGGAATGTAAGTGGTGCAGCTGCTTTGGGAAAGTTTGGCAGTTCCCCAAAGGGGTTAAACAGTTATCTCACCATCCAGTACTTCCACTCCTAGGTATACACATGAAAGAGAGAAAAACACAGGTCCCCACAAAAACTCATAACATATGTTCACAGCAGCATGATCCACAATAGCTGGAAGCTGAAAACAACCCAAGGGTCCATCAACCAATTGAATGGAAAAACAAAATGTAGAATATCTGGACAATGGACGATTATTCAGCCGTAAAAAGGAGTGAAGCCCTAATTCATGCTACAACGTGGATGGACCTTGGAAACATGATGCTAAGAAAGAAGCCAGTCCCAAAGGCCACATATTGGATGATTACACTTGTACAAAATGTACAGAGTAGGCAAATCCCCAGAGACAGAAAGTAGGTTAGTAGTTGTCTGGGGCTGAGGGGTCAAGGGGGGGGCGGTGACCGCTAATGGAGACAGGGGTTTCTTTTCGGGGTGATGAAAATGTCATGGGGTTCCATAGCAGTGATAGTTGCATACCTTTGCGGATAGACTAAAATCTACCGAATGGTACAGTTTAAGTGAGTACATTGTATGATATGTGAACTACATCTCAATAAAACTGTTATTTTTAAAAGTGACACGGTCAGGCAGGGTCAAGCTCAGGGAAACAACACGATGTATTTGAAATGACCTCGCTCCCTCCCTTCGACCTTCCCTCTCTCTCTCTGTCCCTTCCTTCCTCCCTTTAGCAGAAAACAAGCATCTCCAGTCACAGGATCTCAAGTACTGAGAAATGAGAGGGAGCATCACAGGGGTAGTTTCCAGATGCTTCCACAAAGGCCTCTGGGCCAATGCATAGAAGTGGGGGTAGGAGGGGCCTCTGTGTCCTTTTGCAGATTGTCCTTTTTCAATTCTCTCTGGGCGGTCACGGGCTCAGTGCTAGGGGAAGGTGGCCCTGGCTGTGGGCAACCTGACATGTGGACCAAGTGTAGGCCATGGGCCACTATGGGGGCATAAGCCACACAAATGGCCAAGGAGCATAATCCCAGGAGAGAAATGTGACAGGGACCCAGTCTCTGAAAAGTACAGAAGTGTCCCCACAGAAGCAGCCCCCACCTTGTCACCACCCACCAGAGTAGACTAACCTGGTGCCAGGACAACTGGCTCAGGCTCCCCCCGGTTTCCATAGTAGCAAATGACATCCCCCTTCTCTGTGCTGTGGAAAGGAGGAGAGAGAGAGTCAGATGGGAGCTATGGGGCGTCCAAATCTCTCACTGTCTGGCAATCCCCACAGTCTAGGACAGGGACAATGGCTCGCTGCAACCAGGACAGGAGCTGGTCAGGGCCCCAGCCTCCCATGTAGGATCTTTGAGACCCCTGGCTCCTGACTCCTGGCTCACCACAGAGACCCCTGGCCTGGGAGCAGGCTGCGAGGGGCAGCATCTAAAAGACCCTCCTGCCTCACCACATGCCCCCGTGGCACAGGTACTTGCACGCTATGTACGTTAATAACTGCACTGCACCCACAGACACCAATCCCCACCCCCAGAGCCCATCTCTGGACACCTCCAGACACAGTGGAATACACCAGGGTAACAGAGGCTTCCAAACAAAGCACCAAAGATCACATTTGCCTACTTTTATGTGCTGAGTGTGCATTTAAAAATAGTTCAAAATGCTCAGAGCTGAAAATGTTCCCACTCATAAACACCATAGTAAATCTTCCTTGAAATTGCCTGCTCTGCAAACTAGGAAGGACTCTTCCTGGCCTTGGGCCACCTTGCCGCAGGTGCAGGGAACGCCACACAGGGACCTGAACCTCCAGGATGAACCATTGCAAAGAAAGAGCCGGGTGGGGCTGCCAGGGAGTCCCTCTGGCTGTGCCCACCCTGGCCCCAGAGGGCTTCACATTCTGCTTGTGTTCCTCCCCACAGCCCCTGGCTCATTTCTCAAGATATCTGGCTAATGACTTTAGAAATTGTGTTTATAGGCACAAAGCTAGAAAGCATGAAGACCTGTGGATTGGACACCCACTCCCGCCATGCTTGGTCAGGGACCAGCCATGATAGCGATGAGGCTCCCCTCTTCTTGACCCTGACTTCTGGCACCTGCCACTGGGGTTCCTCTGACTGACGACTCCCTCCACCCTCTGGCCTCAGCCCTCCACACCTGGTCCTTGGGCATAACCCACTCGGTTGCCCTGGCCACCACCTGGCCTTGAGAGCAGTGTCTAGGGCGGCAGGCTCTGACCCTGTGGCCCCAGGAGCCAGGAGAGCTGTTCAGGCACAGAGGGGCCCAAGCCCACCTGCAGGAGCCGCCTGCCCATGCATGTGTCCACTCAGAGCTGGGGCTCTCGTCACCCAGCCACTTTGACATGGCCACTGAGCACTGAGTCCTGCTGGACTACTGGTCTCCCAGACCGGGTCAGACGTAGAGAGAACGACAAGCAAAAGGATCCCTACCTGGGCATGGAAGTCTCCCTGCCATAGCTGCCTATGGTGCGGAGGAGAGGTCCAGGGCAGCAAGTACCTATGCCAGTCCCCACCTCCTCCCATGGCCACTGCAGCCTCCATATCAATGTGTCGATCCGTGCAGTGGGGCCGAGTGGGCCACATGCAGTGGACACTCAAGGCACAGTGGGCCTGGGGCTCCTTGTGGAAGGAAGTAAGCTCAGGCCAGGTGTCTGGTCATGGGCCAACCACGGGGTACTGACCACCTCCCCTGGTGAAAGCTGACGACATCCACTGACCTCTGGGGCACTGGCAGTGGGGGTGCACAAGGGGAGGGCTGGAGGAAAGGACGATGGATGCTCACTTCACTGAAGGACAAATTCACAAAACCCCTGCAGTCCCCAGCCCACATCTGTAAAGTGCAAGTCCTCCGGGAGGGAGCACAGGACACCCCACCAGCCCTGTCGGGCTATTCCCACCAATGCCTGAATCCACCAGCCACTCCGTGCGGCCTGCTCTGAGGAATGCACATGGGCCCTGGGGCATCGGAGGTGAGGACACCCAGCCAGAGCCTCTCCACATCGGCCACCCTTCATGGCTGTGGCATTACCACTCCCCCACCTGCCGTGATCTGCCTTATGCACCAAGACTGTCAATAGTGTCTACTCATCTGTCACCACATCTGTCTGCACACTTGGAGAAAGGGCCGGGTAGATGCCTGGCACCCAGCACGCAGCCCCAGCCACTGTCCACTGGCATCTGATCAACAGTCCTGGGCACAGGCTCTGGGGTCACCACCCCACCCCCGGGGGACAAGGGTACCACAGGACTCCCGCTACTCTGCACCAAACACCAACAATCACTTCACCTCATGGCTCAGCGTCCCACGGAGGAAGCGGACCATGGGCAGTGCCCGCTCCTCAGCCAGCACTCAGCAAACACTGCTGAGCAATAGGCCCTGGCCTAGAGACAGCCCTATGGAGGCCCACAGCAGTGCGGCTGGCGCCTGAGCTCCTGCAGGGCCGTGGCCAGGGTCCAGACATGGGAGCCACAGAGATAACACACTCGGAGAAGCCAGGCCACAATCCAACAGTGGCCAGCCAGCACCTCAGGTAGAAACACAGATGCTGCAAGCTGTCACAGCCATGAGCGCAGTGCTCCTCCCCAACCTGGTGCCCACTCGGTGGGATGGGGCTACGGTCTCCAGGGCCACCTGGACCCCAGCCAACAGCCCAAAGCAGTACCAGGGGACCCCAGCCCCACCGCACACCAGCAGGGGTCTTCGCCACGTCGGAGCTCGGCCGCAGCAGGTGCACACGGGGTGGCTGTGAGGATGTGCCAGGTGCTGCACATGAAGGGCTCAGCATCCACCCCAACACAGCCATGTGGGCAACTGCCAGCTACTGCTGCACCTCTGAGTGCCTCACTGGGCCTGGCAACACCCCAACGGCCGCAGGCCCCTGCCGGGTTCCAGCAACCTGCCTCCTGACTCACAGCCAGCACAGGCACCCGAGGCTCCAGGCCTCTTGGGGACCCTTCCTCCTGCCTCTGCTCCTTGCCTATCTGCCCGATTCCAGATAGGGGAAGACTCCCCCCAAATGACTGCACAGCAGAGCCTCCACATCCTCTGGTGATGAGGCCCGTGGGCAGCTGGGACAGCTTTGTTGCCCCTTGACAACTCCAGACAGGCCCTGGGAGCTTTCCACTGAGCCCCTTGCAGAACCTGAGATGAGCCAGACCACATGCTCAGACACACCTCCCCTGAAGAAGCCACTGTGAGGCCCCAGAGCTCAGCAGCACCTGACCACCACCAGCTGCTCTGGACCCCAGTCAGCGGTGCTTGGGCCTTCCTTCTCCAGCCTGGGGCACCTCTGCACACCACAGAACAGGGCAAGTGAGGTGCAGCTCCACAACAGGGCACTCCTGAGCCACGGACACGTGGAGGAGAGCTCAGGGGCAAGGGGCCGGCGTGGGCAAGGGGTGCCCCCCGTGACTGGAGATGCCCGCTGCAGTCTTATTATAGCTCGCACGTAGGAGCCAGCAACCCTGACGCTGCTTCAGGAAGCCCGGGCTCCAATCCCTACGCCTCCGCAACAGTCGGCCGGCCCTGGGGACCCTCACCATGCCCACCAGGAGCTATGTCCCTGCAGAGGCTGCTGCAGTACCCCAAGCTGAGTGGCAGGGTGGGAACCCCACTTCCCGTCAAGCCCACAACTCAGCTTTGTGGCAGTGCCCAATGGGCTGCCGTCTCCCTCCCAGCAGACCCACCTCAGGTCGGCTGCTATGAGGTTAAAGCCGTTGTACAGGTGGCCCTCCGCAGAGACCTTCTTCAAGTAGGACAAGCTGTCCATGTCTGTAGTCAGAAAATGGGTCACAAGTTCACCTGTGGGTAGGGGACAGACACACATGGCCGAGGCAGCAGGGCTGAGTCCCTCGTCCTGGGGAGCCGTACCTCATTCCCCTGGCATCTAAGGAGGTCTACATCAAGAACTCTGTTTTTGTTGGGTTTTAATTTTTTTTTTTCTGCCATTACACCCTAAATGGAAGTACAGCATGAGGAGAAAAAAATCTTCAGTGGGGACAATGTGTGTCCATAGAGCTGTCTTCCCACGGGGTACTGCTCTGCAAACATCTGACAGGTGGGGGACAACGACAACAGCCAGAAGTGACACTTTGGCCTGGGGCACAAATGTGGAGAGTGTTCCCTGAGAGGGGCAATCCATGTCTGTGCAGGTAGGTGCTGTCTGGGCCAGGCAGAGGGGGGATTCCCACAGTGATGCCAGCCAGTGGGCCTCAGAGCCGGAAACACCCCACTTCCCTTTCTTCCTCCTCCTGTGTCCACATGTGCCCAGGAAAGCCCGCCCCCCTGCCCCGCATCCTCCACCACAGCCCCATGGTACCTCGGCCCCGGGCATCCGGGTCCTGCCGTGGCTGCAGGTAGTTGGTGAGTGCGGCCAGCTTCCCCCGTGTGCTGATTCCCAGCCACGTGCCTCCTTCCTTGCCTTCCTCCATGTCAAGCCCTGTGACAGATGATAGTGTCACCACCAGTAGCACCTACTGCCCTGGCCCTGTGTCCTAGGGAGATACATGCTCAGCCCGGCAGCCCTGGCTAAGGAATAGGGGCTTGAACTACTCAGGGCAACGCAGCCCTAAAGTCCACAGGACATGTGAGAGAGATCGTGCTCCCAGGATGACATCTGATGCCCACGGAGCCCCTGAAAACTTACGGTGGGACCTGGCATGTGTGGAATGCATCCTGATGCTCGGATCAACACTGGGCTGGGAGCACAGTACCAGCCCCATCCTAGCAACGGCACCAGGCCCCAATCCCACATCCTGGATCGGGTGCAGGGCCGCTGGCTGTCCTCCCCCAGCAGGACACATAGGCCCTCAGGCTGGGTGCTTCACTAGGAGTTCGGAGCACATCCAGGCCCACCTGTTTGCTTTATTTATACCCCATAGGCCCAGGTCATGGTTAGCCCTCCATGGGGCCTCACCACTGGGTCGGTGAGGCCCTTTAAGTCATAGCAAAGTGTCTTCCTAGATTAGAAGATCATTTCAGTTGAAGACTGGGGTAAAAGCAGCTAAATCATTAAAATATCACTTTTATAGTAATAATAAACTATAACAGTAAAAGAAAGAAAAGATGGAAAAATCAGAAAAGAAGAAGTAAACTGTATTTGTAGACGAGAGGATTACAGGTGAAGAAAATCCAAAAGGAATCTATAGGGAAAAAAAAAAAAATCTGCTGGGGGCACCTGGCTGGCTCAATCAGAAGAGCATGGGACTCTTGATCTCAGGGTCCTGAGTTTGAGCCTGATGTTCAATACAAAAATTACTAAAAAAAAAAAAAAAATCTACTAGAACTAACTAAATAAAGACAAGAATTAGAAAAATGAAAATTTAAAGATACCATTTACAGTAGCATAAATAAAACAAAGGAAAACCTTTAAGGAAAAATGTGTAACACCTAAAGACTGAAAACCACAGAGCAGTGCTGGGAGAAGTCAAGAATCTGTAACTAAAAGAGAGACAGAGATGCCCTGTTCCTCAACCGAAGAGTCAATACCGTTAAGACAACAGTTCTCTCCAAATGGCCACAAGAGTCAACACAATCCAAATCCAAATCCCAGGAAGCTTTTCTATTTTATAGAAATTAACAACCTGACTTTAAAATTTATATGCACACACAAAAGAGCCAGGATGGCCAAAGGAGTCCTGAAATAGAACAAAGCTGGAGGACTTAACACCACTTGATTTCAAAACTTGCTAAAAAAGGGGCGCCTGGCTGGCTCAGTCGTTAAGCGGCTGCCTTTGGCTCATGTCATGATCCCAGGGTCCTGGGATCGAGCCCCACATCAGGCTCCCTGCTCCGCGGGGAGCCTGCTTCTCCCTCTCTCACTCCCCCTGCTTGTGTTCCCTCTCTCACTGTCTCTCTCTCTCTGTCAAATAAATAAATAAAATCTTTAAAAAAAAAATTGCTAAAAAAGCTGCAGCAATCGATACAGTGTGATGTTGGCATCAAGACAGACAAACAGATCAATGGCACACAAAGGAGTCCAAAATAGATCCACACACGTGTGTTCAACTGATTTTCAACCACGTTGCCATAGGAATGCAATAGGCAAAAGAGTTATCTATTCAATAAATAAGGCTGGGAGAACTTGAGATTATGAATTTCAACCCCTACCTCACACCAAGTACAAAAATGTAAGATAAATCATAGACCTAAAAACAAAACGCCAAATCAAAAGGCTTCTAGAAGCAAAAAGAGGAAAACATCTTTATGGCTTTAGGGTAGGCAAAGACACAAACAGAATAAACTATAAAAGAGTAAACTTCACTTCACTAAAAGAAAATATTCTGCTCACCAGAAAATGTCATTAAGAAAATGAGGAGGCGGGGCGCCTGGGTGGCTCAGTCGTTAAGCGTCTGCCTTCGGCTCAGGTCATGGTCCCAGGGTCCTGGGATCGAGCCCCGCATCAGACTCCCTGCTCCGCGGGAGGCCTGCTTCTCCCTCTCCCACTCCCCCTGCTTGTGTTCCTTCTCTCACTATCTCTGTCAAATAAATAAATAAAATTTAAAAAAAAAAAGAAAAAAGAAAATGAGGAGGCAATACATTTATCCAACAAGGGACTCCGATCCAGAATGCATAAAAAACTCCTACAAATCAAGCACTGAACAGTAAACAAGAATTCCATATTTGGCCAATCACCAGGGACCAGATTTACTCTCCTACCTAAAACCACCAAAAGAAAATAACATGAAACAATGCGTTTCAAGACACTGGACATCAAAAAACAAAGGACACAGATCTCTGAGACAAGAAATAAACTAGGCGAACCCCAAGACTGGAGAGAGTCTCCAGGACACTGCATGGGGAGGAGACCCAGGCAGAGTCCACCGGACTCCCTGGCTGAGGAGAAGGGCTGGGATTTTGGGGAGACTGAGGAGACCAGAGCTCCCGGGACAGAGGACCAGAGAGGAGAGAGCCGCACAGAGCCCCAGGCAGCTGATCGGTGCGTGTGCGTGAGGAAACCACCCGAGGCCAGGAAAGAACCATCCAGGAAGATTAGAGGAGACAGTGCTCACGCAGGGCTGGGAATAGTGCCTGTTCCTAGAAGTCAGCCTGGAAAACCTCAAGATCCAAGGAGCAAAGGCAAGGGAAGACAGAAGGATCTTGCCTGAGGAGTAGGGAATCATTGGCCTTAGACTGGGCATAGCTTCAGAGCCACTTAACCAATCTTAAAAGCAAGACCTGAAAGGATCAAACTGTTTCTGAGCATCTTGACTGTGTCCCAGAACAAAGCGCAGGAATATTTATAGATATACAAAAATATTCAGTCCCCAACAAGATAAAACCCATAAATGTTTGGCATCCAATCAAAAATTACCAAGCATGCAAAGGAGCAGAAAAACATGACCCTGCTTACTAAAAGTTCAATCAATCTAGTCAAACTGAACTGGAACTGACACAGACATCAGACTTTACAGACAAGGATATTTAAACAGCTACTAAAACTATACTCTGTATGCTAAAACAGTTAAGAACATACAAAGAAGATAGAAAAATTGAATTTCTAGAGATAAAAACTACAATGTGTGAGAGAAAAAACATATACAATGGGGTTAAAAGCAGATTAGACACCACAGAAAGATTAGTGAATGTGAAGTTATGGCAATAGAAATGATCTAAAATAAAACAGAGAGAAAAGAGGGTTTTTAAAAATGAATTGAGCATTATCAGGGGTGCCTGGGTGGCTCAGTCGGTGAAGTGTCTGACTCTTGATTTTGGCTCAGGTCATGATCTCAGGGTCGTGAGACTGAGCCCCGAGTCAGGCTCTGCACTCAGCAGTGTATCTGCTTGAGATTCTCTCTCTTCCTCTGCCCCTCCCCTCATTCATGCACACCCGTGTGCACACTCTCTCTAAAAAACGGAGAAATAAAATCTTTTAATAAAATGAACCGAGCATCATCAAAGTGTGGGACAACCTCAAGAAAACTAATATATGTGTGAATAGGCAGAGAGAGGGAAAGAGACCAAGAAGAGAGAGCAGGAGACAGAAAAAATATTTTAAAAAATAATACCCGAATTTTTCCAAACTTCTAACAAGTTCCCAAGCAATGCTGATGCTACTAGCTCACAGATCGCATTTGGAGAACCACTGGCCTACAATTCTGCACACAATTTGGTATGTCAGATGGTGGGAGGATGTGGATCTTAGTGTCTTCCAGCCCTAACGGGTGCAGTGGCCACTGGGCCCACCCAGCACTGTCATGCAGCAGGGCCACCCTCCCACTAGGCAGGAGCTCCGTATCAGCATGCCAGAGACCAACTCCAAATCACTACAAAGGGTGAAGGATTCCAAGTGGCTGGAACCCCTCAGCAGGGATTGGCCCTGATTTAGGGGCAGGGTGCAGGCCTGAGTGCCTAAGCAGCATGGAGCCCAGGTGGCCAGGATGGCCAAAGGAGCCCAAACAGGCTAACCCTTCATCTGTGCCCTGTTCTACAAAAAAACTCAAGAAGTGCCATCAGGCCCTCACCCCTCACCCCACCCACCCTGACCAGTCCCCATCCCCCGACGCCACTACAGCCACCCATTCATGCCCTGCAGCAGCAACACACACAGCCTGCCCCATCCTCATGACCCCCTTCCATTCTACTCTAGCTCAGGATGGTTGGCATGGTACTGGCCAGGCCCACAGGCTCTCCTCAGCCCTCCTCACATTGCCCTGCAGGCCTGACCCTCGACCCCTGGGAGAGCCATGGCTGGCCCAGCCAAGGACCCCACATACATGGCCCCCCTGGGGTTACTGTAGTGAAGTACCTGGAGCTTACACAACAGGGGTCCCTGGCCCCCCACTTCTGTCTGCACATCTAGACATTTCCGAGGTCTCCCGTGCAGCTTCTGAGGAGGCCAAGACATAACCCAGAGACCTAGCCTCTTCTCCCTCTCGCTCTCAGTGAGAGGGGTCTCATCCCACAGGCTCACAACAGCTTTCCCCACCACCTGCCAGACCTCCTGTCCACGACACTGCCCTGCCTCAGTCTCCCCCACTCCTGTCCTCTTCCCACACGGCACCAGAACAATCCAGCCTGGGCAGTGTTTTCCTAACACCAACGCGCAACCAGTCTACACAGGAGGCCTTCTGTATAAGTTCCAGGCAAGCTTTTAGATGCTGCAGGCGAAGCAGGGCACACCTGGTGTCCCCAGAACCCTGAGGCCATTCACTCAGCCCACTGGGCACCTGAGCACCCCTGTCAGCCCTGCCAGGCTCCTTTGTGCTTCCCTGATACCTAGCTCGCAGGCAGAGGGACCTTGGCCTGGCCAACACCTATCCACGTGCCCTTCAAGTAGACCCCTGTCCACCCCATGGGCAGAAACTGCTCTCTGTCCACCGGGCTCAGGGAGGCTGCCCGCTGAGCTAGCAGGGGACACAGCTGTCACCTCCGCTTCTGTCTCCCTCTGTGGGAACTCCTCATGCAGCTCCCATCTGAATGTGCTCCAACCAAGCCTCTGCTCCCCAAATCCAGACCATCTCTGGAGCGAGGCGTGCTGGTGTGTAAAGAGAAATGTGTGTGCGCGCGCGTCTGCATGAATGCACGCACACACACGCACGCACACGCACACACACACACACACACACAAACTACGATGCTTCACAGAGTGACTGATTGTGAACCTGCACCTCATACAAACCCAACCACACGCGCACAGCGAAAAGGTGGATACAAATAAAACCAACTGATCCTTCCAGCTCCTTCTCTGGGAACCCACAACACATGAAACCACGTGGATGGTGTTGGGTAGACACTTCGGGGCTGGTCACCTCAATGCTGGCCCCAGACCCCAACCTGGGAGCCTCCCCCATGAGACCAGTCAGTGTCCACTCCTTCATTCTGCACTTACACTGAGAGGCAGTACCACTAACAGTTAAAAGCACTCTGGGGCTCCTACTTCCTGCCATGTTGTGGCTGCCCCCCCGAAGAAAGACTCACCACTGAGGACCTCATTGTTGCTCCCCCAGAAGTCAGCTAGCTTGGATGGTCTGTGGTAAAATTCATCCCTGTTGGCCGCCAGGATGAGCCTGAAAGAGAAAGCATGACTAAAGGTCTCAGGGGAAAACAGAAAAGCCAATTTTTTCTCCTGTTAACAAAGAAAATTTGCCTCCGTTAGCAACACAGGCAAGTCCTAAAGAGGACAGGAACCCTCAGGAGACAAAGGTCAGTGATGGCGCCAGACATGTGGGTTTCCTAGGGAGACTTCAGCAAAGACTGTGCCCCAGGACCTTGACCCTGACAGACAGGCGATGCTGGGCAAAGACACATATCCCATCCCACCTTGCATACCCCACTTATCCAAAAAGAGCAGCAGGACCTGCACAGGCATGTCCCAGGTGCGCCGGTGGCAGAGAAGTACCCCTTCTGCCCATCTGTCCCTTCCCCCGAGGCCATCCCCAGTGAGCCCGTGACTTCCTAGAAATGTGAGCAGGCCCACCAGAAGGGCCCTGGGGACATGTGGAGCAGCGGCAGAGCACAGGATCTCTGGAGGCTGCTGTCCTGTGTTTTGGGGTGTTTGGGGGAAGGAAGTGGGTAAGAACTTCTGTGTTTCTCTAGTTTTTTGCATTATGAATCCAACAAGTTTTTTGTTGGCAAGCAGAGAAGATGTCAACGTTTTCAAAAGAGTTCTAGTTTTAACATAAGAAAACAAAGTTTCTGGGCACCTGGGCGGCTCAGTTGGTTAAGCGACTGCCTTCGGCTCAGGTCATGATCCCGGAGTCCTGGGATCGAGTCCTGCATCAGGCCCCCGGCTCAGCAGGGATCCAGCTTCTCCTTCTGACCCTCTCCCCTCTCATGCTGTTTCTTTCTCTCTCTCTCTCTCTCTCAAATAAATAAATAAAATCTTTAAAAAAAAAGAAAACAAAGCTTCTAGTGGGCTTTGCCCTTTTAAATAAGAACACAGACTGTGACTGAGTGTGGCTGCCACGTCCATGAGACCTCTGGGTCTAAGAAGCAACAGCCAAAGGAACCTCTGAGCACCACGGGCAGGTGCGCAAAGGACACAGGGCCAGGAGCTACGGCTTGGCCGCCTGTGGTTACACTGGGTCTGAAACCAAGTCAGTCTAGTCAGTGGTCAGATCCTAAGGAGTCTTCAAAAATAATTTTTGTATTGACTCTTAGATTTTTATGAACATTTAGGGGCGCCTGGGTGGCTCAGTCAGTTAAGTGTCTGCCTTCGGCTCAGGTCATGATCCCAGGGTCCTGGGATCAAGTCCCACATCGGGCTCCCTGCTTCAGCGGAGAGTCCGCCTGTCCCTCTCCCTCCGTACCTCCACCCGGCTCGCACAAACAAAACCTTAAAAAAAAAAATAAGATTTTTATGGACATTTGCTTGTGGTAAAATGTGAGTTAACAAAGTTTATAAAACTGAAAGTGAAACTGGCACCCGCACCACTGCCCAGGCCCACAGAAGCACTTTCATCCTGTGCACACAGCGTGTGGTAGCCACCCCACCCCCAAATCTGTACCTCCCCACGCAGCCCCAGCCACAGGCACCAACATGGCCAAGGCCTGGCGGTGGCCATCAAACCCTCCAGATCTGCCCTGGGAGTCTCACCACCTTCGGGACACCTGTCCAGGCTGCGGCAGCCCTCTATCCCCCCAGACACAGCACTCCAGGCTGCTCCAGGTCTCAGGGACAGGCACTTAGGGAGGAGTCGCTGTCCCTGATACGAAACCCAGCCATTCACAGAACAATCCTCTGCAGCTCCACCTGCTGGACCCCAGCCCCGGTTTGAGGAAGACAGCCTTAGGAAGAAGCCAGCCGGGCCCTGACCTCTATCTTCTGCCACATCTGCTTTGTCCCTTCCTTCTGCGACTTAATTCTGCACCCAACCCAGCTAGCACTGCTCCCACAGGCTGCGTGTATGGGCCGGGCACCCCACCAACCCCTGTGGGTGGAGGTCATTCCACGTAGTCATAAAACAGTGTCCACCTTCTGACCCCCAGCACCACTCCTCTGCTCACTCATCCTGACACCTGTGCTGAGAGGGGTCGGGGGGGCCGGGGAGGCCGGGGAGGTGCTTCCCAAATGGAGACTGGTGCTATTGACTTCTGGTTCTGATTCTTAGGTAAGTCTCCAGAAAAGGAAAACTTAGGGAGAAAAAAAAAAAGCTGACTGAGCAGAACCTTCTGTCCTAAGATTTTCAACTCCCTACTATTTTTAAAACAAGGAGCAGTGACACGCATTTGTTAATAACTAGGAATATTAATAACTGCTCAGTTATTTCTGCCACAAGAGTCACTATTTAGCTGAATTGCTAGTGGTTTGCTGGGGATTTCATTAAATACCTAATTGGGAGACATGTGGGCATGATGAGTACCCACATCAAGGCTCCAAGTAAGAGAAAGTATTCCCTCACTCACCACTTCCGGGTACTGCAACACCAATAAAAGTCCATTTGTGCCACAGCGCCCAGGGGCAGGGGCCATGCCCACCAGTCAGGGGCTCTGAGGACAGCAAGTCAGGTTTGTTTTGTTCTAATAACTGAAACCACTAATTACTCATCGATGGGCACTCCTCACCCTGCTACTGGGGGTGAGTCTGTGCACTGTCTGGAGGTACTAGGTAGGTCTGTGTACCACCTGAGAGTGTGAATCTGCACACCATCTAGGATAGCGGAGTCTGCACACCATCTGGGGAGTGAGTGTGTACCATCTGGGATGGCTGAGTCTGCACACCATCTGGGAGGGTGCGTCTGTATACCATCTAGGCAGTGAGTCAGTGCACTATCTGGGGGAGGTAGGCGTGTGCACCATCTGGCAGGTGAGTTGTGTGTCGTCTAGAAGGTGAGTCAGGGCACCATTTCGGGGGGGTGAATCTGTGTACTATGGTGTGGGGTATCTCTGCACCATCTGAGGGGCAAGTCTGTGCACCATCTGGGGAGAGTTTAGCGCCAAATAGCAGGTGCACAGGCCCATGGCCCAGTGATGTCACCAGCAGTGATGAGTCCCGTGGAAGCCACCAGAAGGATGTGACAGCTCGCCCAGCAGGTCCTCCAGACTGGAGCCAACAAGGGGAATCAGCTCATGAGTCTACACAGACATTTTGATAAAGATGGTGGTTATATGACAGCCATGACAGTGCTACTTGATGGGAAGCATACTGGTTTTCTATGGGGCCCCACAGATTGCCACACACAAAGTGTGCGTATACAGTGGCTTAGAGCGACGCCTACTTCTCATCTCAGTCCGTGGTCAGGAGCGCAGGCTGGGATGTGCTGGGTGCTCTGCTCAGCGGCCCCTGAGGTAGCACCCGAGGTGCCGCCCAGCAGGGTGTCGGTGTCGCTGAGGTTCGTCATCTTCCTTATGTTCCTGAGGTTGCTGCAGAATTCCCATCCTAGGCCGGGGTCACTCTCAACTCCTAGAGGCCACCCCCAGTTCCTGGCCATGGGCCCCTCCAAGCACAGCAGCTTACCTCTTCAGGAAGGGGCTTGGCCCCACCTGGGGGCTCTCCTGATTACGTCAGACCCACCCAGGACTGCTCCCATTTGACTAACTCCAACTCAACCGATTAGGGACTTTTGTCACATTGGTAAAATCCCTTCACATTTAGCCCCACAGCCCCACACACAACCAGGGGAATGAATGACATTGGTGTGTATAGCGGGGGCAGGAATCTTGGGAGCCATCAGCCTACCACAGGGGTTACGGGAGCTCACATTTTACTTTGTACATCCTGTAGGGTATGACTTTTTTTCAAAGAGCATGTACCCCTTTACAATCAGGGAAATAAGTAGAATCCCAGGGAAACGCCACTGCCTCTACAGAGCAAGGTCACTAGGATTCCGGGGCAAAGCTGCAGCACGGAAAAGTTCTAAGTCAGCATCTCAGAGACTGCTAAAATAATTTCTTATCTGCTACACTCCTTGCCTCAGTGCTGCAGATATCCGTACTAAAATTTAAAACGAACAGAACCAACAGGCGCCCAGACAGTACTTACACTGGGTAATCATCACCAAAAATTGGAGGTTCCAAGTGCCAGGTAACAACAGGCATGGGAGGCAGAGGCTGGGATCACCCAGGGGAATCCCACATCTGGGCAGGGGCCATGATGCCTCATGCCACAGGCAACCCCAGGAGGAGCGACACCCAAGGAGCCCACCTTACCAGGGCCAGCTCAGCACCAAGAAGACAGATGGGGAGGCCTGAGGGCATTTGGGGAGTCATGCCAGGGCAGTGCTTGCGGGGACGCAGCAGTGGGATGTGACCTGGGGACCACTGCCACATCTGGAGGGATGGGTATCCCCAACAGCGAGGGGCAGTGGGATGGTGACATGGGGGATGGGAGGTGTAGACCATGGGATCCATGACACCAGGGCCTAGCCCAGCGTCAGGCCTGGAGATTCTCTGCAGAAATGGCCATGCTCACATTCACTCCCTGGGCAGGTGCTGAGCTGGCTCCCTCCTTGCCTGCACCCGGTGAGCGTCACTCAGCAACACACTGTGACTGCTAAATCTGGGGGGAAGAGACCACAAGATGCTGGCTCCGCAGTGGGCTATACTTTCTCTCGTGGGGAAACAGATGATACGATGCTTGAACGAGGCCCAAGAGAAGAGATGCTTCAGGAGCCGTGCCTTTCACCAGCAGGCCTGCAAAGTGGCAGGCACAGACCAAGCGCCACCATCACTGGGCCGGTCCCAGGCAGGGCATGACAGGGACAGGCTCATCTTCCAGGAACTGACTCCTGGGAGGTCAGAAAACACATTCCTGTGAGATCAGCATCTGGCAATGACAGAGCCATGGGTGACACTGCCCACAGCATCAAAGGTGAGGATGTCTCATTCTTTTCTGTAGGGCAGACAGATATTTAAATAATTTACATAGACAGCTGACCCTTAAACACAGGTGTTAAGGGCACCAACCCCCCTCCCCGCAGAGTCAAAAATCCAGGTATAACTTTTTTTTTTTTAAGATCTTATCTATTCATTTGACCGAGAGAGAGGGAGAGAGGAGGGGGGAGCACAAGCAGGGGAAGCAGCAGAGGGAGAGGGAGAATCAGGCTCCCCACTAGGCAGGGAGCCCCCTGGGATCATGACCTGAGCCAAAGGCAGATGCTTAACCGAGTGAGCTACCCAGGCTCCCCAAAAAATCCATGTATAACTTTTGACTCCACCAAAACTTAACTAGTACTGGCCTACTGTTCACCACAAACCTTACCAATAACATAAACATTTCAATTCACATGTATTTTGTATATTATGTGTATCACATACCATATTTTTTACAATAAAGTAAGCTAGAGAAAAATAAAACAGTATTAAGAAAATCATAAAGAGGAGCGCCTCGCTGGCTCATCGGTGGAACCCATGACTCTTGATCTCAGGGTTGTGAGTCCAAGCCCCACACTGGGTGTAGAGATTACTTGAAAAAAAATTAAAAATCTTAAAAAAAAATCATAAGGAAGAGAAAATACATTTATCGTACTATACTTTAAAAAATCAGCATGTCAGGGCGCCTGGGTGGCTCAGTTGTTAAGTGTCTGCCTTCGGCTTCAGGTCATGGTCCCAGGGTCCTGGGATCAAGCCCCGCATCGGGCTCCCTGCTCAGCGGGAAGCCTGCTTCTCCCTCTCCCACTCCCCCTGCTTGTGTTCCCTCTCTCGCTGTGTCTCTCTCTGTCAAATAAATAAATAAAATCTTAAAAAGAAAAATCAGCATGTAAGTGGACCTGCACAGTTCAAATCCATGTTGTTCAAAGGTCAACTTTCCATGGCAAGGATGGCCACCATTCCAGCTATAAAAGTCCCCTTCGCAACCATCTGACCCTGGAGCAGCAATGACTGCAGGGATGAACTCAACCCACAAACAAAACCAGGTGCTTCCCATTACCCCAAGTGCCAAGAGGCCACTGCACGTGTGATGATACTGAGGGTGCCTAAGAGAGCACACGGAGCACAGGGTCTTCGATGGGCCCCAGCCATGTGGACCAGCTTGGTGGGCAGCAGAGTCCAAGTGGATGGTGGCCCTGGCACCTGGCTTGTCTGGCTTGGTGGGAGAGAACTTGGTCTGGACAATGAACAATGATGACACACCGTGAAGACATACTCCGCCACCAAACGGATACATGGGCTGGCATGGCTCGAGAAGCCTATGGCACGACCATCGAAAGACACTCGCGGGAAACAATGTGGCAGTTCCTCAGAAAGTCGAAAACAGAACTGCCATATGATCCAGCAATTCTGCCTCAGGGTATACCCCCAAGAGAATGGAAAGCAGGACTCAAACAGACACTTGTATGCTAATCTCCACGGCAGTAGGACTCACAATAGACAAGAAGTGGAAATAGTCCAAGTGTCCATCAAGAGATGAATGGATACAAATGTGGTCCTGCATACAGTGGGATGTTACTGAGCCTTAAGAAGGAAGGAGATTCTGACACATGCTACACCATGATCTTGAGGACACTATGCTCAATAAAATAAGCCAGTCACACAAAAATACTACGATTCACCAGAGTAGTCAAGGTCATTGAAACCAAGTAGACTGGTGGTTGCCAGGGGCTGGGGGGAGGGAAACCGGAAGTCAGTGTTTGGTGGAGACAGAGATTCAGCTGGGGACAATGAAGAGTTCTGGAGATGGATGGTGGGGATGGTTGCACAACGACGTGAATGTACTTAATGCCACTGAACTGGACACTTGTCAATGGTTACAATGGCACACACTCCTATTCCTGCCATTTATTAGGTTGGGGGTGGGAGATGAAGACACAGCAGTGCATGCCAACGCAGGCAGGCAGAGGCTGGTGCATCCCAGGCCAGGACAGGGATGGCTAAAGCAGGAGGGAGCCCAAGTGAGGGACGCTGGGGCAGGTCCTGCTGGCCCCATTGGCTCCTGGCAGCACTGCCTAGCCAGGGCCTCCTCCCCACCACACTGATGGCCCTGGAGCCTGGCCTGCTCCCCATTCCACTCTAGGTACTGGGAACCCCTCTCCAATCTCTGACAGGCCCAGGCTTGGCCTCTCCTCACTGGCCCTGCTGCAGTGTCCCTCCCATGTGGCCCCCTCCTTGCTCCTCCCGTCCTTTTCTCCACCACACACGTACGGAAGCATGAATACCAAGGGCCCACAGCCCACCCATTCTCAAGGGCCAGACAACCCCACAGCTAGAGTAGGAGCAGCTACCGGAAGTCCCTCTTGCCCCCCCCCCACGCAATAGGGTAAACAACAAGTGTATTCAGTCAGTCACCAGCAGTGGTATGTTTAGTTTTTGGCTTAGGGCTTTGGAATACACTGGAGAGAAACACTAAGGTTGTCTCAAATCACAATCCACTGGGAGTCATTATGAGGAGAGGTCTTGGCAGTGACGCACAGGTCCCGAGCGAAAGCAAGACAGCTCCTTCCTCCTTCTTCCCATGTTTATTTTACTGGCAGAAGACTGGAGGTAACCTCGAGAAACAACATTTCCAGGGAGGCTGCGGCTGAATCTGGTAGTAAATATAGCCAGCAACAGACTCAGGAATTGTGAGGCTGCGTGTCCCCGTGTGAGAAATCCTTCACTCCAGGTCAAAACAGAGTCATTTTGTTGGTGCGTGAGAGTTCATGTGAGCATAGAAGGGTGCACATGAAACCTCAGTAGCCAAAGGGGTAGACCGTGTCAGTAATCCAGCTATTAGGTCTCAGCCCCAAATTTGCCCTTCACTGCCTCCTCATGATAAAGCAGCTGAACTTTGGGGCTAGTACCATATTAAGTTTCGTCAGTAGAGGGCGCCGGAGAGACACCGCAGGACACACCTGGCAATGTGCCCGGCTCCCCCAGGATGAGTCCGGTTACACATGCGGCTTCCCCCACGCACCCAGTGGCCAGCACCTCCCCCCAATATCCTCCCGCGACAGTTGCCAGCACACGGGAGGGCAGACTCCTAGCAAGTTCTGCTGCCGTGGCACCCCAGCGATTTCTTTGCTATCCGGTGTGCCGCGGCTGAACCTCTCCGGCAAGGTCTGGCTCTCAGCCTGAGGGTGGAAGACGGGGTTCCACCCAGGCCATTCCAATCCTGTTAACAGTTAATAATTCCGGATGTTACACTTCCCCTGCTCAAATCACTGCCCCTGGATTCTGCCCACTGGCTGCACCCCAGCTCATTCTGCTGGGGGTCGTGCGGGGTCAGCTCCAGGACCCTGGCCTGGCCCTGCTGTCCATTCCTCTGCATGATGGGAACACTGGGGACTCTTCAGTCCCCAACCCCTGGCCTGGAATGAGTTTCATTCTGCACGAAATTAGGCATCATGGTGTCTGTGCAATTTTGCACGGTGACTCAAGTCTAAGAAGCTAATCAAAATGGCTCATATCATTTCTGGTATAGATTTCAAAATGATGAAAACTTTCCAAGCAATCGTACTAGTGATCAGTTTAAAATGTCATTTTGGTTGTGGGTTACCTCTCAGCCTCATACTTGGAAAAACACGGAAAAATTCCCAGTGGGTGCCCCAGGGAACAGAGGGGCACATCCAGAGCCCAAGGTCGTGGGGAGGAGGGGGGTGCACTGGATCATGTCTCATCCCTCTCTGGCCTGTTTCCCACCTCTGCTGGTCTCCCAGCTTCCCCACCCCCACCCCCATTCCCCCGCTCAGGACCTACAGACCCTGTGTTGCCACCACCACCCAGACTTACCACTGGCAACACAGAGGAGCCCAGTCTAAATGGGGCTCTTGCTCATCAAGCCAGTTCTGCTGCCCCTGGCACCCCTGCAGAAACCACAGGGCTGCACCCCTACCTGGCCCAACATGGCTCCTCTGTCCTGCCCCTCCAGCGACCTTAAGCAGCTAAGCCTCTGCACCTTCGTATGTCAGTTCAGCGTTCCTGCCACAGGGCGGTACCCACTGCTGCACCCCACACTGAATAACTGCTGTTGGACAGGGCAGGCCCAGCCTGTACAGCTTGTAGGGTATTATGAGGACTGTGGGGCACCCGAGGCCAAGCGGAGGACAACAGACACAGAGCAAGGGGGTTACCTGTATGCATTTTTAGAAACAGGGCGAGGATCGAACTTAAAGAAGATGATGCACATGGGTCCCTGAGAGCAGCTTTGTTCACACAGGGTCACCAGTCTGCGGGAAAAGGAAAAAAAAATGTGTTGAATAAACAGCAGACAACACACCACTGCCTCCCCGAACCTGCAATGCTCCCTGGCCCAGAAGAGAACTGCCTCTGGGATGCCCCTGACCCTTGCGGACATGGCAGAACCATACACCAGACACCGTGACGCTCACCAGCACCACCCAACCATCTCCCTAAGTGCTCACACACATCAGCACGGGCCAGACTGTCCCCCGCTGCCTGCAATGCTCACTGGCCCTGGACACACCACATGGAGGGTGGCCACAGGAGCAAGAACGAGAACCTGGCGGCCTCTATAGGGCCAGCAGATCTTTTCCCCTAACTGAGCTGAGAATAGAGATGAAATCCTGAGGCCACTGACCCTGGACAAGGTGACTGAGGGTCTCTAGCCCTGCATGTGTGCCTGAGCCAGGGCACGGCTGCAGGGCAGAGCCAGCAGCC
Source organism: Callorhinus ursinus (assembly GCF_003265705.2). Classification (NCBI taxonomy): domain Eukaryota; kingdom Metazoa; phylum Chordata; class Mammalia; order Carnivora; family Otariidae; genus Callorhinus; species Callorhinus ursinus. Next base: position 930,735 of record NW_027397177.1, on the reverse strand, counting down.
ACAGCCAGGGAATGGACAACACAGAGGCTGTGGAGGTACTGAAGGAAGCCAAAAAGATGCCCCCAGAAGAGCCTCAGAAGCAAGGGGGGTGAGGGAGTGTTCGGCGTATGTGCATGTACCTTGAGGTCTGCATGCATGTGTGAGTGTATAGTCAGGTGTGGGTGTTTGTGTGTGTGTGCTTCCGCAGATGTCTGCATGCATGTGTGTGACTCTGTGTCCACTGAGCTCCAAGTGCACTAGCCTGGGGAGCCCTGAGACTGGGGAGGGTCCGTGCAGTACCCTCCCAGAACACAGCACCTACTAGAGCAAGGTTTGGGACCTGCATCTGTAAAGAGGGTCTGTGAACTGGGCCCCAGCTGGGAGAAGGTGGGATGAGATGCCCAGACCCTGCCCATCTTTGCTCCAGGTTTCAACATAAACCACGAACACCATGCCACTCCAAACCCTCTGCCCCCAAGCCTTGGAGAAGCCACACGGAGGTGGGGGGGAGGGTACTTCAGGCGTGGGAGGAGCAGGAGTGGGCCGAGAGGGGCCCCACCCGCCAGGTGCAGGGGATGGGAACCTGCCACAGGGCCATGGTCCAGCACAGAAGACATAGGCCTCTCACTCCCAGGGAGCTAGTCTCTCCCACAAATGAGAATACTGCAGGAGAGGCCAACCGGCACTGCCTGTGGCAACCAGGCCAAACATGGTCAATGGGAGAAGCCCTGCCAACCCATCACTTCTGAAATCCCACCCACCCAGAGCCCTACCAGGACAGAGGATTGTTGTGAGGATTGCTCCACCAGGGACATGCTGCCCCACCAAGGACATGCAGCTCTGGGTTGTCAGAAGAGGCCATCATGTAGGCCTTGGCCTGCTGTGCACCTCTCCGGGCTGCGTGCCCAGCTGCTGGGCAAGGCCATCCACTGGGGGCAGCTCTGGCGACTGATGCTCACAAGCCAGAAGCAGAGCCCTCCAACTTGGCTGCAGGACCTCGCCATCCTAGCCAGCCTGTGTGGGTGGCAGACCTGCCCTCCAGACAGGGGTAGCAGAGAGGGCTCTGTGGTTGGGAGGAAAGGCCACTGATGGGTCTCCAGGCAGCCTGGCGCCAGAGGTGTGGGCACAAAGCCCAGGGCTGCGGTCTCGATGAAGACGTGGTCATTGGGAGGGAAGGACCAGAGGAAAGCCAGCCCCTGGGGAGGGGACCATCAGGAACTGCCTTTCTCTCCAATCCCTCGCCCCCCACTCAAGCCAGGCCCGCTGCCCACTGCCCCACCCCTTCTCAGCTCCACGTCCCACCACCCCCGCAATCTCATTCACCTAGGCAGGTCCCATGGGTGCAGGGCCCTTCTCCCAGCATTCCCCCACCCAGGCCCTAGTGAAATCCTCCCTGACACCCTACTTGTTGGGCCACCTTCTCACTCCTGCTGACTTTCAGGGCTCCCCAAGCGAGCTCCAGATACAGCCACTGTGCTCCCAGTCACTGTCCCGCAGGCTGGACACAGGGCGGGCAGGAGGCTGGAACTGCTAACAGGGGCAAACTGAGTCCTGCTCGGGCCATTGCACACCTGCCTGCCTGGCCACTTGGGGCACTAAGAAAACACTGCTCTCCACTTCCCAGGGTTCCGAGGCTGGCACAGTGGGAAAGAGATGGGGAAGGGCTTCTATAGGCCCCCACTTCCATGCTTGGTGGCTTCTCTGCTTGTCATGGGGAGCTCACCCTTGAAGGACACCCGGGGTGATAAAGTCCGTAAGGGAGGATCGCGTCCCGGGCAAAAGCGTGCCTGGCTTCCTCAGTGACATCCCCGGCCCCTGTCCCCACCTCCACCAGGAATGCAAGCCCAGGCCCTCCGTGGAGTGTCTGCATGCCCATGGCAGCCCCCAAGCCAGAGCCAGCCCACAGCTAGAGGAAGAGACAGGCAGGAAGGTCCTGGGGAGGTCTGATCAGGAACCTCACCCATGGACCTTGGCAACCTCGGCGGGGACACCTTAAGGTAGTGAAGCATCCAAGCATTGAAGGAAGTCGCACCCCACCTCTGCCTGTTGCTCCCAGGATGCTGTGGGCCCCAGCAGGCGAAGGAGGCTACAATGGTGATGTGCACACCCACCCCCAGGCTTGCGGATGGCACTTAAATGTCACAGACCCATCCTTTTCACTTGGCAAGGGCTCACTTTCCCTCCTTTTCCTTCATTTGGCCTCACAGCAACCAGGAGGGCAGCCGGGTAACCCAGCACATGGAAAAGAGTACCCCCGCCAAAAAGGGGCAGGTGCCACAGAATCTGGCTCTCTGGGAGGGTGACACACAGACCCAGAGAAGGCCGGGCCCCCGCTGCCATAGAGCAGAGGACAGGCCAGCTGGGGAAAACTTTCCCAAGCCAGGAGCTTCACAGGGGTGATTCCCCTCTCCCCGGGAGCTTCAGCAGTGCGCTTGTGGGGGGTGCCTGCTGGCTGCACTCAGAGAGGAGCAGGCACATGCAGGCTGCTAGAACCAAGTGAGCCTCCCGACCCTGCATCTGCTCCCAGAACCCCCCCCCCAGAAGGCCAGGATAACCCCAGCACTGCACCCCGACACCACCCTGGCACATCCACAAACCACTGCCCCCGGCGCCATCATGGAAACGCTAAGAAGCCAACATGCCCACTGCAGTAGCCCTGGTGGCCTCACTGTTCTCTCAGCGCTCAACCCTGGGAAAGCCTGACGAAACGTCACCATGTCCACACGTGGGCCCGCCAGGGGTGCTGTCTCACAAATGCCACAACCTTAAGGGTGCAGCCGGGCCTCGGAGCTGCCCACAGGGATGGAAGACCCCGGACAGTGGCCCAGACCAAGGAGGGGAAGCCATGCGAGCAGTGGGGCTGGAAAATGGAGCCTATGAGGTGCCGACCATCCTGACAAGTGCCCAAAACACCTGCATGGCACAGTGGCTGAGGGCGGGGGGGCGCATATCATTTCACGCTGTGTGTACCCGAAGAGGCGCTTACCATGGCCTGGACTATTCCATAAAGAAAACCAGGGGGCTGGGCCCCACTGGTGAGGAGGCGACGTCAGCAGTCAGTCACTCAAGCTCCCAGCCTCTGGAGCATCCCCACCATGGCTTCCTAGCGACGCCACATTCCAGAACTCACACGGTCTCTCGTAGCTGCACACGGCAACCAGGCAATCTTTGTCACAACCAAGATTTCACATAAAAAGCTGACCTCCGTGACCCAGTGACGACTCTGTTGTAAAAAAAAAAAACTACCCAGGACGTTTCTGCAATTGAACAGGGCCCGCATGAAGTCCTGTGGGAAACAGAAAGGCTGCAGCTCTGAAGTACGTTCTCTCTGATGGCATCTAACAAAGGCCCCCAACCCAGGGACTGTGACTGAGGCCAAGCAGGTGCATGAGGCTGTACGTGCACGGATGAAGACAGCACACCCACACCACACCTCACACCTGCTCACTCAGGCTGGGACGCCCGCTGTGTCCTTGGCCCGCCCAGGACACACTGTGGAAGGAAGCACTGCGTCCCCTGGGGTGGCCTCCCCGAGCCTGAGCATGCACCTCTGCCAGGTCCTTGCACCGGGAGCCCGGGCAGATCCAGGGTAACCACCTGTGTAGCCCAGGGCCTGCACTCCCTGCACACACCTACAGTCCCTGGGCACACCTGAGCCCCAGCTGGAAGGACCTACGAGGTGTGAGGCAAAAGCAAAAAGTTCCCTTCAAACCAAAGCCACGGGCCTCTTTCTTCTCTTCCTCTCTTTCTTCTCTCTGAGAAAGCCAGAGGAAGTCTTCCTGGATCCCAACTTCTGCCTTGCCCTGCTCTAACCAGTGGTAATGCAAAACTGGAAGAATGGGTCATGAGTCCAGCTGTCAGTCTCAGCACGGGCACGGAAGCTTTAAGGCTTTCGAGCATTCTCTGCACGCTCCATCCTGCCTGCTCACCCCACTGCCTCTGAAATCTGCCCCCTCCAGCCGGGGCCTCCTTCTTCCTCGCCTGTCTTCCAGAGGAGCCAACAGGGCTGTCCTAACAGCCAAGTGCAGCCAGGTACACTCCCTCTTTCAGAATAGCCAGGCTCTTCAGTTGAGTCAAGCCTCAAACCTCAGTCCACACGGCGTCTAACAAGAGCATGACGAGGAAATGACTCAAGCAGGCAGGCAGACCAGCCCGTGGTCAGAGCCACGTGCCAAGAGATGCGGTGAAGGCTGCCGTGGCTCAGGTGAGAGCCATGTGGGGACAAGGCCTGGCACCTGGATGGACCAAAGGTGAGGATCTGCTTCTGCTGCAGGGAGGGCAGGTCTGCAACTTCACAGAGGCTCACTGGTAGAGTAGGCAAGTGGGGCCCAAGGGCCATGCTGACCGGACCTCACTGTCACCGCTAGCCCAGACGGGGAAGGACCTGGTCAGGGGATGGGGAGACCTCAGCAGTGCTGGGGGTGGTCACCAACCCCCATCTCCCTCTTGTGCACTCCAGATGCCACCCAGCTGCTGGCCCACCCTGCCTGGGGGCTAATGGGCATCGCACACCAACTGTGCCGGCCACCCACCCCACACCAACAAGCACCATCTCCTCCAGCGTTTGCACCAAGGCCTGTCCACTTCCCTTCCTCCCAGCCCACCCGTCCTCCCACACCTGGTGCCCACTCGTCCATCCCCAGCCCAAGGCTCCACACGCCTCCTGTGACCACAACCAGCAGCTCCTGTGGGAGCACATGCTCTGAAATGGGCTGAGGATCTTCCTAGGACAGAGACGGAGGGGGCAGAATGGCTGCTCAGAGCACGATGCTCTTAGGTGAGCAGACCTGGCCCAACTCCCTCCAAACATCCAGTACAGGTACCAGTGGCTGGGCAAGGGGGCGTTCCGCCAGCACCACAACCTGCCGCTGCTGCCCTCCTCAGGGTGGCAGGAAACACTCTCACCATGGTTACAGTGGCAACCCCCAGGGGCTGCGCATCTTACAGACACCTGCCTGCCTGTATCCACGAATCACCGATTTGGGTATTGAATCCTGGGCTTTTGCTGCACTGATCTGTAGTGTGGTGCACGTGGTGTGGGCAGGCTCACGGGCTGTCTGATCCACAGCTGCCGATATTTCCTCCCATGCCTGCCCTGTCTTGCAGCCTTGCCTGTGGCACTGTCTATCGGAAACAGTCTGTTACTTTACCGCAAGTTTTCCCATTGCTACCGCATAGTGGCCACCCTCTGTGCCCCAGAGTGAAAGCCCCTTTCCCTTGCCTTCTTTGCATGGTTGTATTTTGGCTTAGTTCTCAGGTCAGCCCATGCCCTGCTCCGTTGGGTGGTGTGAGGTACCCCTTGCTTCCCAGGTGCCAGGCGTCAGTCAGGTCTGTCCCACCTCAGCCATACCCTGGACACCCAGTCACCAGGCTCCATGGCGGTCCGGCATGCTCGGCAGGCCTCTCAGCTTCAGCACATGCTCTGGGATCTGAAGGACAAGTCTCCCTCTTGGCTATTCATAGAATCTTCTTTAAAAGTCTAATGAATTGTGCTGGGCCACCACCACCAGTCACACCCAGCACTGAGCATGAAGCGCCGCAAGCAGGTGAGTCTTGAGTGAGCCCCGGCTCCCCAGCAACCCCACGGCAGAGACGGCACACCACCTCAGCATTTGTATCCAAGCCAGAAATAAGCAAAACTCATCCCTGAGGGCAGAATTCAGGGCAGGGCCACCTGGTCTGGAGAACAGGGGACATCCGGGTGCTAGCACACCTTCTTGATATGGACGCTAGTGGTGTGGCTGGGCTCCCTGTACAACGCATGGAGCTGGATATTTAAAACACATGCACACTAACAGCAGGCATGCTTTATGTGCACTCTTATGGGCAGGCTGGTGTAGGGAGAAAAGAAAGGCCGAAAAAGATGTTATCCATGCAAGACCGGGCAAGAGTGCACTCAGCCCTGGTACAAACCCTTCAAAGCAGAGCCAGGCCTCTTGAAGAGTTCTGCATAATGACACCAGCACCTGAGCAGAGAGCAAAACCACACCTGAGAACTGGGGTGCCAGGGGCAGGGGGCCTGCACCCTCGGTGGGAGCACTTTACTTTGTCAATTGAAAAGGCAAACAGGCCTCTCAGTGGAGGAGAGACATGCCAGGTCAGAATGCAGCAAAGAATGACAGGGATGCACACGATGAATGGGGAGCTACTGTGGCCTCCACACAGGGCCAAGAGGGCCTAGACACCCGGAAAGTGAGGCTCCCAGTTCACATCACACCCATCTCCCACCGGCTGGCTGTGCACGTGAAGGCTCTGAACAGAGGTTACCTGGACCAGAGAATCTTCAGCTCCAAGCACTTTACACATTTCGGAATATATTTTCAAGGCTTGCCAGCCTGTCTATCTGGTCTTGAGGAGCCATGCAGAGGACAGGGGCCCTCGGGCTTCACATGACAGGGCTGAGGAGCCAGACACCTCAGCCTCACCCAGTGCAGCCTGTGCGATCACTGTGGCAGCCCCCAGGGGCGGAGCTGGAAAGCATGCGCTGCTCTTTTCGCCTGACGCGGAATGTCCTCCCAGCAGCTGCCAGCAAAGGAGGTAAACACACATGGGAACACAGTGTCGCTGTGCTGTTCAGGGGCCTTGGCTGAGAAAGCCCTGACGTCTGTAAATATTCTGAGCAGCCAGCCCACTGCAACACCCCACCCTCCTCCCAGCTCAGCAACTGAGGATTCTACAATCTGTGTTTCGTCATTTTGACCAAGTGGCATTTCACCTTGACAAATTTTCTACAGGGATACTCTTCTGAGATCTCCACGATGTTTGGGGAGCCCTAATTCAACTCCACACCAAGTGTCACTGTCTCTGCAGTTCAAAGGAGCAACACAAATGAGGGGAAGAATGAGCATTTCAGAAAGCCCTGGACATAGGGCAGCCCCTCTACCTTAGCCCCTCCTGGCTTCCCCACAAGCCAGGGGCCAGCCCGGCCTCACAGTGACCACTGCGGCCCCCATGCTTAATAAAGGACAACGGAGTATTTCAACCAAGATGTACCCGGAGTGTCGGGAGCCGCCAAGAGATGGTGGACGGCCTTTTTTAAGTGCACATATATCATTTTTGCAAATCTAAAAAGGAAAGTTAAGAAAGAAAAAAAAGGGGGGGGGCGCCTGGGTGACTCAGTCGTCAAAGTGTCTGCCTTCAGCTCAGGTCATGATCTCAGGGTCCTGGGATCGAGCCCCGCATCAGGCTCCCTGCTCCGCGGGAAGCCTGCTTCTCCCTCTCCTGTTCCCCCTGCTTGTGTTCCTTCTCTCCCTGTGTCTCTGTCAAATAAATAAATTAAATCTTAAAAAAAAAAAAAAACTGCGATGATAACCTGGAAAGACAGCTTGGTGACCTGGAGCGACCTCGTTTTCATGGAGCCCATCACCCAACCCCATGGTCTGGACCAACAAATGCCAGATTCAACGGTGATGCCCTCACACACATGCCATGTCGGCCAAAGGATGGACCCAGTTCCTGCACATCTGGAGCATCAATGACAAGTGTGGCACCACTTCTAAAAGTCCTCCCAGCCTCCCTGCCACGAGCTGTTTATCTCCAGGCATGCTCTGGAGGCCCCTCATTTCTCCACGGAAGTCCTCAGGAGTAACAGGCCCACTTCCTCTGCAGGCAGGCACCAGGGCTGCCTACAGAGAGCTTCACCCTCTGATACAGAAGCCAGGCACAGGAGCGAGGCCCCGAGACACCACACACAGTTACATCCATGGTGAAACACGATCAAAAAGCCCACAGAACGAGGTCACAAAAGAATCATGAGGCAAGCACAACGGTGCAGGGGCTGGGCAGCTGGGGCAGAACTGACAGCCTGTTTCCTTCATTCAGGGACGGCTGTTGTCACCACACATCAGAGCAAACATTGGCAGCAGCCCAGTCTGAGTGGCCTGCAGTCTGTGGACATGCCAGGAACATGAAGGCACAGGACTGGGGCTAATGGTCAAAGGCCAGATAAGGTGGGGGCACCAGGGCAGCCCACCCACCAGACGGGAGCTCTAGGATCCTGAAGAAGAGGGAACAGCTCTGTTGTGTCCTCCTGCCTCCACCTCACCAGCCAGCTCACCCAAAGCCGGCAAGATCCTGAGACAGTAGCCAAGGTGGAGCGGAGGCACTGGGACCTGGCCCTGGCTCTGAGTGACCTTGGAAACACCACTTGCCCCTCAGCCTGAGTTTTCTTCACCGTGGACAGCAGCCAACCAATGAACATCTGCCCAAAAAGGTTGCCCAGAGGATTAACAAGCAAGTTCGAGAAAGCATTTCCAAAGTACTACCAGCTGCAGTCACCCCTTATAGCTGCCATCACGTCACATCTGCCTCATGGAAGAAAGCTCTGAGCCCAAACAGCAGCGGCAAAACAGCAGTCAGCAGGCTAGGAGCAGGACGCCAGGCCAGGCCTGAGCCCAGCATGTGATATCCCTGCTGGAGGAAAAGGGCTGAGGCTCACGGACTAGTCCAAGGGCAGAAGGCTCACTCTAAAGCTGTGGCCCCGAGGGAGGCCATGAAGCACCTGACACTCTGGGGTCGGGGAAGGGGGTCTTAAAGCCAAGCACCAGGGCCAGCGCTTGCCCTGGGTGCAACCCTGCCCAGCCCCCACCCCTGATACCCTGGGGGGATGGTCAGACTAACTGAGCCACCCCAGAAAAGGCGTGTCCAAGCGCAGGCATGACCGAGCACTTGCTGCCTACTGAGACAAACATCAGCTGTCATCCGTCTGCCCCGCAACAGGCCACAGGGTGGTGGCACCGTGACTCAGGGCTTCAGAACTGTCTGAGGCCCTAGCCCACCCACCCTGCAGCGACCACGCAGCTCCCGGCCCGCTAGTCTCTGCTTCCCCGCAGCGAGACCGGCCCGGCCTGCCAATGGACCCTGCTTCCCATTGGGGCGGGGATCACTGGAAACGCCTTCGAGTAACGCATGGGGCGCTTCGTCGGGGTCAGTTGGTCTCTCCGGACCCAGCCGTAGGATTTCCATTCCACGCCTCGGGAAAAGGAAACAGGCAGGGCGGGGAGGTGCGGCCCTGTCCCTCCCCTCCCTACCCGCGCCCCCCGGAGCCCCGCGCCCCGGGTCCTTGGCCGGCCCTTCGGGGAGAGGAGTCCGCCGCCGGGTCCGCCAGCCGCACACTCACCGCCTCCGCCGCCGCCGACTTCCGGGTGCCGCGCCCGCGCGCCACCACCGCCGCCCAGGCCCCGCCCCCGCGCCCTCTGAGCGCTCGCCATTGGGCTGCGGCGCCAGAGGCGGGGCGGCACGCCGCGACCCCGAGCACCGTTGGCTGGGCGCGCTGTCACTCGGGGGCTGCAGCCCTCCCGGCGCTCCGCCCCCAGGGCTGCGCCAAGCCTCGGGGCTGCGCGGGCGTCTGGGGGTCTCGTGACCCCCGCGGCTTTCCCAGGCTTACGGGCTCCCCACGCCGGAAGATGCCCGTGGGAGGTCGCTGCCGCTTGCGGCCGCTCCAAGAGCATGCCTTCGTGGACCCATTAGGGCCGCGGTCTGAACTCCAGGGGCCATAGGTCACCAAACCACCTGGCGGCCTTCTCTGGGAGCGATGGCGGGATGCCCACTTCCGGACCCGCCCCTCAGGCTGGGTCCTGTTCCACACCCACTAGCTCTAGACCTGGCCAACCCTCCCTTTTCTTTATGGCTCCCAGTTCGGTTCGGCCTCTGCCACTCTGGCCTTTGCACCAACCCCCACCACCGCCCCTACTCCCCACAATCCTGCCACACTCGGGACAGACCCTGGACCGGGCACTCCAGACCCACCCAGCGACTGCGGCCTTTGAGCCCACTTGGAGGCTGTTTTGCAGGTCCAGGCCCTAGGAGGAAGGGTTGGCCCACCCTCAGCTGTAATGGGTGAGCAAGTGAGCAAAAGGGCGGGAAGGGGCACTGACTGGGGGCATTTCAACAGGACAGAGGCAGTTGCTGGGCTCCCTGCCTTCAGTGTCTTCTGGGCTGTGTCTAGGGCCTGAGTGCAGGGAAAATGGAGAGTCAGAGGCCCAGGGCCCAGGGCCTACTCCAAAGTGGGCGCTCGGCAAACCAGGACAAGGATGACAGTTACATTAAGGATAATAACAATGTGCTAAGCACTCCAAACCCAGGGTCCCAGTCCACAGGTGTCATTCCCCCCATTTTACAGATGCAAACACTGAGGCTCAGAGCAGTTACACCATTTAAAAAAAGAAGACAGCAAGTGGCAGTGGCTGGATTAAATCCACAGTCCTGTGTGGATCTGTGATCTGACTCAGAGCACTGATGCCCTTCCCGGGATCGAGTCCCACATCGGGTTCCCTGCTTGGTGGGGAGCCTGCTTCTCCTTCTGACCCTTACCCCTCTCATGCTCTCTCTCTCTCTCTCTCTCTCAAATAAATAAAATCTTAAAAAAAAAAAAAAAGACGACTTGGGGCTTAGACATGTGTGACCATGCCCTGGGGTACACGGCAGGAGTTGCAGAGTGGTCTGCCCCAAACCACTGGGCCACATGCCTCAGGGGAGTGGGACACAGAATGGTGCTTTCCTGTTGCTAGCAAAGAGGAATGCAGTCATGCATGGGTTGGACAGAGGTTCAAATCCTCGTCTGCCACAGAAGCATATGGCCCTGGGCCAGCCCCACTTCTAGCTACACTCTCCGCATCTGGATGGAGCTATGTCGGGTACTCTGATAGTCTGTCTCTGCTGACTCCAATGGACAACATTCAGTGCTAGGGAGCAGATAAGACAAGATGGGTCAGGGTGGGAAGCTGACCCCTGGGGTCTCAGGGCTGCAAAGAGTTCACACATCCTTAGTTGGGGAGCTCACTGCCTTATTTGGTCACCCTTCTGATCTCTGAACATTTGCCGCTGTTGAGAAGTTAAAACCTTTTTGTCCCTATAGCTTTGCTCACATGTCCCAGGGATGTCCCCCAGAACTGTCCTGCAGCTGGGTAGAGAGGGTGGGAGAGAGGGAAGAGACTAGGTCACTGGTCCCTGTGCCACTGGTCACACTGTAGGGGTTCCCTGTTCCTGACCCCTACCTGCAGTCTGGGTCACAGTGGGCCCACTGCCAGAGAGTGGCCTTGAGTCCTCTTGGAACTGATACTGTCCACCCTACTCCTCTGTATGTGGCTGGTGATCCAGCCTGGGGGACAGAATCCTGCCTGGAGAGGGGGGTGGGGAGGCAGTCCTCACCTAGGCCAATTCTGGAGCACAATTCTCCTCTTTGCTCTCTCACCAGAGGTCTGTCCGGCTCCTCCTGCACCATTGGTGACATTCTGAGCCAGCGGCTGTGTGGGCTGAGGGGTTCTCTACCCTCCATTAGGAGTGGATCTCATTAGTCCAACTGTCTACAGATTTCTCCAGGGGCATTGGACCCTGGTCTTCCTGGAGCCCTATTCTCATAGTGAGCTTGTGGTCCAGCATCATCCCTTCCCCCCACACTTGCTGATAGTGGCAGGAGGAGCCGGACAGACCTCTGGTGAGAGAGCAAAGAGGAGAATTGTGCTCCAGAATTGGCCTAGGTGAGGACTGCCTCCCCGCCCCCCACTCCAGGCAGGATTCTGTCCCCCAGGCTGGATCACCAGGACAAGAGCTGCCTTGCTCATAGGGGCCCCTGTGTTCCAAAGAAGGACACGGCATTCCATCTGCCAGAGCCGCAAGCAACATCACTATGCCAGAGTGTCAAATGGCTCTCATCTCAAGTGCCAACTCCAATTGACTGGTGGTGGCAGCCTGGCTCCAAAGGCTAGGGTAGATTTGCTATGTGCGCCAGGTACCACAGGGGGTACCCAATGGTGGTACCAGTGGTGAGTTCTAGCCCTACAGCACTTCACTTTCTTTGTTCCAAGCAAGCAACTATGGTGTGAACACTCTGGACCCCTGATGTGGGTGGATAAGACATGAATGTCTGGTCTCCCCATTAGCGCTGTCATGGGCCTGTGACTCCCTGGGTGGACATGGGGAATATGGTGGGCTGAGAATCTGGTCATCTCCAGGTGCAACCAGGGTAGGAAAGACTTAGAACTAAGCGTGAGCCAGAGTCACTGGCCAAGGGGCCATCATCTCCTGAACCCCCTGAAATAAAGCCCACTGGGCAGCACCCCCACTTGATTGCCCCCCCCCCCGCCACACCACAAAGTTAAGTGGAGCTGGCCAAGGATTATGGTCCCATTTGTGGTCATATATGTGTGCCTTGTGTCACTGCAGGGACCAGGTGGCTGCTCTCCACCTGGCAGAAAATGCAACCTGTGCGAAACTCTACTCAGGTGGTTGCACCCTACAGGTTTCCTGCAAGATCCAGGTAGGGCGGAGGAAATGGGACACCAGGAAGAGGAGATGGTGATAAACACACAAACTCCTCCCCCACCCCCTCCCAGGCCCTGAGTGTGGTGATTTGGAGGAGATGAGGGACGGCAGTCCTGTGGCAGTCCTGCAGGGTGGGCTGAGCCAAGGTGTCCGGAGATTCAGGCCTGGTGGCGGAGGAAAACCTCTATTTCACCGAAAGGCCCTTCCTGCCCTCAGAAACACGGCTCCCTATCCAGCCTCGCTGAGCCAAGGTCTCTGAGCCCCGCCTCTCTGTGAGGACCCCGGGGCGACGAGGGAGGAAGAAGCCCCAGGCCCGGGAGTGTAACAGACTAGGTTTCAGTCCCGGAGACCTAAAGCAAGTGAGAACCTTTCTGAGCTTCAATTTCCCATCTGTAAAATGGAAAGGCGGCAGAACTCTCCCTCGCGGATTGTGTGAACACAATTAGATATTGACAGGAGGGCGAGGCGCGCAGCGCCCGGGCGAACAGCTGACGCCGGAGAAGGATCCCAGCGAGCTAGGGGCAGTGATGGAGGCAGCCAGGCTGGAGTCCTGGGAAGGGGCGCGGGGCCTGCCAATCCCCGCTCGGGGCCGGACGGTCTGGGGACGTCCTCGAACGCGGCCGAGTGGGGGCGGCCCGGCCGCGGCGCTGCGGTCCCAGCAGGTGCCCGGGCCTCGGCCACTTCACGAAGGGGCCGGTTGTCGGCCGGGACGGACACCCCGGGAGCCCAATGGCAAGCCGGCGTCTCCCAGCGCCCGTCCAATCGGCGCCGGTTGCCGGGCCGCGCTGGGTCTCCCGGCCAATGGGAAAATTCGCGTTCGGATGGGGCGGGGCGGAGGGTCGCGTAGCCTGCCAGACCCGCTTTGCGCACGGGCCGCGCGAGGGGCGGGGAGGGCTGGCCCCGGGGCTGCACGCTGGGCACGGGAGGGATCCGCCCCCGCACCAGCCCAAGTTGAGGCCGGGAGGACCGCTAACCCCGCCGCGCCCTGGGGACGCCGCGCCGGGTGCGCCGAGAGACCCGGGGACGCCCGTCTGGGGGCGGGGGCCACGCTGCGGGGCCGCCCACGCCGCGCTCCAGGTAAGCTCAGGCCGGGGGGCGGGGTCCGGAGGTCGAGGCCGGGATTGGGACGAGGCCACAGGTCCCGGACGAGATCCAGGTTGCGGTCCAGAAGGGGCCGGCGTCTAGGTGGGCTCCTTAGCGGAGAATCGAAGTCCGGCCGGGTATCGCGGCCGGGGAAGGAGCCGGGCTCCGCCCCACCTGTCCCTCGCCCGCGCCGCGGTGCGCGAGACCCTGGACTACGGCGGGGGGGGGGGTCCCTTTGTGCACGGCAGGGCGCCCCGCACCGCGCGCCCCCGCCGAGACGCGGCCGGAACCCGCAGCCTTGACCGCCCTGCGCGACGCCGGGCGCCTTGCGGCTGCGGTCCGGCAGCCACGGGAACTTTCCAGGGGCCCCAGGGGCGGCGGGGCCGGGGAACTTTCCTGGGGCGGCGCGCCACTGGAACCCGCTGGGGCACGGCGGGGCCAAGGGGGTGTCCCTGCTCCCGCTGCTCCCGCCGCCTAGAGGACGAGGGAGGGGATGCCGCCCGGAGTCCCTGCCTGGTGCCCTGAACGGGGCCGCCCTGACCGGGGATCCCCCTGTTCCGCCACCCCTGGGTCCCCTCGGTGGGACACCGGGCCCCCGGCAGAGGGTTGAGGTGTGGCCGCAGGGCAGGCGGCCTGAGATCCCGAGCCTTCCCATCTTAATGTTTAATTAAATGTTGGGTACTTAAAACATGTCACTGTTTCTAACCTGTGCGTAAGGTATCACTGAAAACGGAGCTCAGGGACTCTGGCTGTTTTCCCTCTAGACCCAGGCATGTTTAGAAACAAGAGAAAAGAATCACCCCAACAGTGTTTCATCCTTTGGGCTAGGCTCTCAGTGTAACCTCAGGTGGTTACTCCTCTCTCACACCCGTTCCAGTTGTCACCTACATCACTGTGCAGGACACACACCAAGTCAGGATTTATAAACCCAGTTTATTGCCTGTGAGGGCAACCTGTCCCCATGAGGACATGCACCAAGGGTGGACTGAGTGCCTCCATCCCCTCCCCCTGCCTCCACTTGGGATGCAAGCCACCACCAGAGGTCTGCTGGTCCAGAGCATGTCCTGCCTGCCTTGTGTTCAGTGTATCTCCGGACCTGGGATGGTGCTGGACACAGGAGACAGTCAAAACCCTCTACACAGTATACTGGGCCCATGGCCAATAGGTCCAGGCCTTGGGTCTGGCCACAGCATGTAGGGCTGTGAATCCGGAACGCATCCTTTCCCCCAACCTTGCCCTGTCCCAACCACAGTACCATGTCTGTCCCCTGCTCCCTCAAGTCTATGGTCCAATGGCACCCAGCGCAGGGCTGGGCACAGAGCATTCACTATGCTCAGGATTCTAGTCCTGGCCTAGGAAGGAGGATCACAGCCAAGCCAGCCCCTGCCCTGCTCTTCTTCATAGTCTTTTCTATGTAGACACAAGTACCTGCAGACCCAACCCTCCCAGGTAAACTGGGCCAGCTCTCAGTCCTGCTAAGTTAGCTTCCCCATGCCATGTTGGGGTTGCATGGTGCCTCCTGCAGAGGTGGCCCCTCCGGTCTCTGCATCTCTGAGGCTCTGTGAAAGCAGGGCTGTACTTCCATCAGGCCTGAAGGGCATGAAGAGTGGGATCCTGCACCTTCAAGGGGAGCCAAGAGCTACACACAGCTGGGGCGCAAGAACACTAGGCATGCTAGAGTCCTAGCCAGTCCCTAACATCTGCCCTGTGACCTGGTCTGGCCTCAGCAGGGGGGGGGAGGGCGGGGCAACCCCTGTGGACTGCCAGGGGGCCATCGGGGGTTCTGGGGACTTCTCAGTGGCGGCTTAAGTCAGGGGACGGCATCCGTTTTTTTTTTTACCACCAGCTTCCATCAAGATAGTGATTGAGTCTTGGGCTGCTCAGCAGGAGACCCAGGATTGGGAGTAACCAGAGAGAACATGGGGTCAGGACTCCCTTATTGGGCTTTCCTGACTGGGACAGCTGTACAGTTCGGTTTATTTCACAGGTCAGGAAGATGAGCGCAGAGCGATGGACACCCATCTCATCCCTTCCCACACCTTGTGTCAGGCCCTTCCCACTGCCCCAGTGGATCTTGAGGAGCCAATAGCCTCTAGGAAAGCGGCAACTAGCTAGTATGGCCACCAGAGGGCACCCAGGACTGCCATGGCAGGCAAGACTGGCCCCACCCAGCCTCCCTCAGGGCTGGGACCCTTCCTGAGGAACCTGGTGGGGAGTCCAGAGCTCTGCTTCCTCCAGACTGCCTGTCCAGGGTACAGAGCTGGAGAGGAACAAGCCCCTCAGTAGCCCTCAGAGCCCCTCACCACCTTTAGTTCAGGCAAGGGGAGACCCAGGGACTGAATGGCAGGGTGATTGAGCGCAGGCTCAGGCAAAGACAATGAAAAACAGGCTCTGAGTGAGGCCGCCTTCAGGCCTGGGCCCCAGGGGACTCCTTGGCTTCCATAGGCTGACCCTGCCAGCATCTAAGGGTCCCGGTGCAGACTCTGAGCCAGGCTGTCAGGGTGAGGCTGTGCCTCTTCCACTTTATCTGTGAAAGAAGGTGCCACAGAAGCGGGTGCCTTTTCACGTTGCACCCAAAGTGTCCAGTGGCCTGGAAGAGCACGTCAGGATGTGTCACAGTGGAGGAAGACGTGAGGCTTGAGTGCAGAACAGGCTCCTAGACAGACCTGCCTGACCCACCCACCGCCCCACCCACCCACCACCCAGGTTCCTCATCACCTGCCATAGCCCCGAGTTGCCCACCCAGCCCACCCAGCTGGGGCCCCATCCCTCTTCTGGACTCAGTTTGTGCTCATGGAGCTGCTTCATGCCATGGACACATGACCATGGCTTTGCAGGACTGGCTGCTTGGCAACCCTTGTGGCCTGGGTTCCTGCCCCAATCGGAGATGCAGCAGGCCTTCCCAAGAGTGGGGACAGACTGGACAGATTTTTGGGGTACACCAGTGTGGGGAGGCCCATGGCACGGTTAGGCTGAGGCTTGTATAGCCAGGTGGAGTTGCTCCACTTCTCCAGACCTTCCTCATTTGGGGATAGAGCCCGCTAAGAGGCAGGTTTGGTGGCTCCCTTAGCCCCAAGGCTCCTGGTTCAGGGGTCCTTGGCCAAGTAAGTGACCCCAAAGCCTACAGATCAGCCCTGAGGGGGTGCTAAGAAGGGATTCCCGAGACAGGGACTCCCTGCACTCTCATCACAAATCCTGTCACTCATCCTTTTTTCAGATCCACGTCTGTCCACTCCCTCAGGGCTCCTGTCAGGCTCTGCCCTGCTCCCATCTATACAGTGTCCTGTGACAAGGGTGCCCTGGGGACTCATGCCTCCCAAAGCTGCCACCATCCTGCATCCCCCAGAGCCTCCCACTTCCCCTACCCTTCTCCTGCAGGAAGCCGTTGGTGCCCTCCCCCAGCAGCCCTGCAAATTCCCTCCCCCAACTGGTCTACTGCTGGCTCTCCTCTGTGTTTATGGAGCTCTTAGCCTGGCTAGAGCCCCACAAGGAGGGAGCATGTTCTTCTTGTGGCCGAATATCCCTGGCTGAGGTGGGGGCGCTGGGAACAGGGAGACCTAAGTTCAAATCCTGGACCCAGTTTACGCATCTGTAAAATGGGGTGTTGGGCCAATCCAAGGCGCCCAGCGAGAGTGACACGAGGGCACACAGCCCTCACCTTGTGAGGCTCTGCACAAGGCCAGCCCTGAGGGGGAGGTTGGCAGTTATCCGGACTGGTAAGGAAGGCATGTGGTTCTCTGTGGGACAAAACCTATGTGAACACTTAAGCCAAAAACAGAAGTGTCCCAGAAACGTCACACTGCAAGTGAAGCTGCTTCCTGAGCCTCAGACTTCAGGGTAGGAACAGTAGCTCCTCTGCCGTGGGCGGGGCGGGTACAGTGGGCAGGCAGGCTCCCTCCCAGACTGCCCTCCCAGGCACACACGAGAGTGAGTGTGCACGAATGCATACACGTGCACGCACACCTGCCTAGCTCAGGCCACTATCCTTCCTGCCTCTGACCCCAGGCATCCTGACCTTCCTGTGATCCCACCGTGACTCAGAGCCCCTCCTTGTGAGGAAGGTGCTGCTGGGAGGCAAGGACACCTACCCTCAGGGCCCCCTACAGGCCACATCCACAAAGGAAGATTAGATAGAGGAACAATCTGGAAAACACTGTAGAGCCCAGGGGAGAGAGCTTCTATCACCCCTGACCCCCCAGAGATGGCTTTCCATTTGCAACCCAGACCTCCCCTCCTCTTTGTGCCACCCTGGCTTTGGTTTCTGGTTTTAAAGATTTTATTTTTAAGTAATCTCTATACCCAACACAGGGCTCGAAGAGTTGTGTGCTCTTTAGGGCGCCTGGGTGGCCCAGTCAATTAAGCATCTGCCTTTGGCTTGGGTCATGATCCCAGGGTCCTGGGATCAAGCCCCACATTGGACTCCCTGCTCAGCGGGGCATCTGCTCCTCCCTCCTCACTACCCCTGCTTGTTCTCTCCCTCCTTCTCTCTTTCAAATACATAAATAAACCTTAAAAAAAAAAAAAAAGAGTTGCATGCTCTACAAACCGAGCCAGCCAGGTGCCCGCCACCCTGTTTTTCATTTTTATTAATGCAAACACTTTCTGGCATGGTCCGCAGGCCTAGGTACAGTGACAGGGAATGTGTTCTCTGGGTCATGGGCTGAGATAGGAAGCCCATGAGGCTGTAGCTCCTGCATGTGAGGCACATCTAGCCATAAGTCTGGCCCCTTGGTCCCAGGGTCTGGGAGCTGGGCTGCCTGCCTAACAGGGACTCGGGTTCTGGGCTGGCCCCAAGGAGCATCAGGAGAGGCAGATGGCCTGTTGCACGGGGCAGGAGTGGGGTCCCGGAGAGGGGAGCAGAGCTAAGCAGGTGTTGAGGGGCGGGCAGTGGGACCCTGGTGCAGAAGTTCTCCTTGCTGTATCGTTTATCACAACGAAGCACACCCAGCCTTCTGGAATGGGGAAGACATTATTACCAGTCTACAGCTGAACAGTCACGGTTTTGAAGACTAGTCAGCAGCAGTAGAAACATCTACAAGGGACGGTGGTCGTCCGACATAAACCGCAGACGCCACGGCTCCAGCCGAGTGGGGATAAGAGAACGTGCACGAGTGCGTGGGTACCCGTCAGGAGTGCCGCAAGATGACCTCAGGGTCAGGGATGACACTGCCCCACCAGGGCTCTGGCCTCCTCTAGAAGGGACTTAGCCCAGCAGGTGACTTTCACAAGGTACCCTGTGGTTTCCCTGCAGGAGCTGCGACTGGCAGGATGGGCGTTGGGACACGCTGATCTCCCCTCAAGACAGGTAAGCGGCCTGGGCTTAGCCTGGGGATGTCCCCCCTTTGCAGAGGACAGAAGAGTGTCCCGGTGGGCCTGGCAGGTGTGGCTGACAGAGGGATGGCCCGGGGTGATGAATGCTTCCGGTCAGCCTCATTCTGGGGATGAGCCTGCAGTGGGGCTGACACCGGGACATTGGCTGGGTCTGATCTTCACCTATCTTGACTTGGATGCCTGCCACGCAGTGTCTGCTATCAGCATAGCCTACCCAGCTTGGCTCTTAGCTCAGGTGGTCCCTCCTGCCCAGGGGAGACTAGAGCTACCAGCTGGGGACAGACCGTCATGTGCTGGCCCATGGCCCTGGGTGTTACCGGTGTTTGTATGTTTACCTGGTAGTCGCTCCTCCAGCGAGACTAAGGCATGGTGCCTGGGAAGTATGGCAGGGTTGAGAAGCACTGTGGTCCCTGTGTCCCCCAGGTCCCCCTGAGTGGTGGGAAAGTACGCGCTGCTAGCACCCTGGCCCGTCAGAGTTTGCCGTGGTGGCTGCATTTACAGAGTGGCGTTGGCTAATGACAGTGCCTCTGGTCATTCTTGTTCCTCCGGTATGGGTGCCCAGTCCCCAACCCAGCCATCTGCTCCTGCCCTGCTGGGCGCTGTCTCTATGGGAGGCTTGGCCAACCCAGCCCTGTGGATTCTCAGTGGCCCCGAGGATCTAGTGTGGATGGCCTGGCCCAGCCAGTGCCCATGCTGTGTGATAAGAAGACAGTGGCCACACACCCAGGAGCCCCCAGGCCTCCAGACACCTCAGTGTTCTGTGCCAAGGGCTGTAGGACAGGGAGGGACAGGGCCTGGCTCCTTCTTCCCTATTCCGCATGACTGTGGGTGTGGGAAGCTGCCTGCTGGGCTGGGGGTAGCTGTGCATCTGCTGCCACCTGGCGGTGTACCCCCTGGGCCGATCAAGGTCAGGCCAGGCAGCTCAGTGGCCGGCGGTTGGGCCACAGCGGGGCTTCTGGATTGGGATGAAGAGGCTCAGGCTGCATCCAGGGCTCAGGACGTGGTATTGCTTGTGGTATGGGTGACGTATCTGGGGGTGAGGTTGGCAGGGTGCGGGCCCCTACCCCCCTTAACTCCTGGTAGGCCCACCAGCCAGACACCAAACGATATCTCTGGTCACAGGGTCTCCCTTATCCTGCCTGCCACTCTTGCCCGGTCTCCTAGCATTGCTTGCTTGTTTCCTGTCCCTGTTTATCCCTTTCTACCTCCTCCTCCTGGTCTTCTCCCCGTTGTTCTCTGGTCTGCTCTGTGTCTCTCTTTGCCTTTTCCTCTCTTTGGTTTCTGTCCTGTCCTTCTCGAGTGTGGTGATTGATTATTCTTGTCTGCCACAGTGATTGACTATTCATGCCTGCCGTGGGCGCGGAGTAATAGCTATGTTCTTCCTGCCATCTCTGCTCTGGGCTGGGACCATTTCACAAACTGGGAAGCAGAACCTGGGCCCTGGCTAGGGCCCCCCCGCTCTGTGGGGACCCTGGGGTGTAGCCCTGACCACATCATGAGGGAGTTGGGGAGGGGGAGACCTGGGGACTAAGTTGGGATAGGGGCTGATGGCAAGCACCTGTGTATCTCCCATACTCACCTTCAGCCATTCGGTACCCAGTTGCTGAGCTCCATGTCAGACGCTGAGTGTTGTGACCCCATCAGGCACAGGCCCGCCCTCGGGGAACCCCTGGCCTGGCCAAGAAGGCAGCAACAAACAGAGAAAGTGGCCAACCGTAGAACTGCAAGCTGGTGATGATAATTGCAGGGCTCCCTGAGAAGGGGGAGCCGGAAGGCAGTAAGGGGCTGTGGGTGCCCTTCATTGCAGCCATGCCAGCACTGATACCACCTCCTGGGGAACCCCCCTCCCCCAGCCTGGGCAAGGCCACTGCGCCAAGCATGACTGTGCTTCTGTGACCACTGGACCCGTGCTGGGGGTTTTTTGGGGTTATCAAAATGTGTCTCTCAGTCATTGATTGGAATCTTTATTTTAAAGTATGAATTCTTCCCTCATCTGTGTGCTTGCAAGTTCTTTCTCAGTCCTGCAATTTTTGTTTATAACGGAAATTTTTCATATTTTATGGTGAAATTCAATGAACATTTTCCTTTTTTAGTTATTCCATTGTCCTTCCAGAGCACCCAGTCAGGTAAAGGCGCCTCTATCTTCCTGAGGTATTTCTAGTTTAGTGTTTTACATTCAAGATTTCATCTATCGAGAATTTATTTTGACATAAATGTAAGTTGAGGATTTAACTTTATTTTTCACTTGTATCTGAACCATTTCTCTTTTTTTTTAAGATTTTATTCATTCATTCATTTGAGAGAGAGAGAGAGAGTGCGTGAGTGGGGCGGAGGGGCAGAGGCAGAGGGAGAAGCAGATTCCCCCCTGAGCAGGGAGCCCGACACAGGGCTCGATCCCAGGACCCTGGGATCACGACCTGAGCCAAAAGCAGACGCTTAACCAACTGAGCCACCCAGGCGCCCCTGAACCATTTCTTGACTAACATTTTCTGTCACCAGAAGTTGGAAGCATCACGTAATGTGTCCTCAGTTTGTGGTGCCTGTGGCAAGTGTCTAGCCCTTAGCCAGTGACCACTGCCTGATTAAAAATATCAGGTTGGAGCCTCCCCTTGATCAGTCTTTGTTATCAAAAGTCCTGGTTATTCTGCACATTTACCCTCCATGTGCTTGTTGGAACCACTCTGTTGGGTCGCTCTCCCTGGGACTTCTGTGGGATTCGCCTTAGGCTTCACTCTTTGGAGCCAATCGGTCTTCCCTGTGTGGGTCTGTGGCATGTCCTATGCTGGTCTCCCCGGGTCTCAGGGCTCCCACAAGAGAGCCTGTCCCCACTCTGAGCACGCTTGTTTACTGAAAAGAGGTCCCTGCACGGTAGAGCCCCTCAGAAGCAGGGCCCCTGCTGGTGTGGCTGGAGAGCCTGGTGCCCGATTGCTGTTCTCTCTCCTGTGCAACTCTCAGCCAGGCATCCAGGGGCCTTTGTCGTCAGACTCCTTTGTCATTTCCAGGTGGGCAGGTTGCCACAGGAGCGCCAGGCCCTTTCCCAGTCCCACAGCCCATCCTTCTCAGGCGAGGCAGGAGGAAGAACATTCTGCACAGAGGACTTGGGCTCAGACCCTGGCTCTGCTCACCCTGTAGGCCTTGTGAAGGGCTTGGCGCGCTTGGTGCTCTGCCGCAGTTAGGGCATGGGCGCCGCACCAGCTTCTGGCCTTGCCATCCTTGTTCAGGGTGCTTCACAGCTGCTGGTGTGGCCAGTGCAAGCAGGGCCAACCTCGTGAGGCCTATGGGCAAGATGGTGCCGTGCTGGCCTACACAGGCTCTCCTGGGCCGTCTCTGCAAGCCCGCGGTAGCATTTACCCCAGCCCTGCATTTCCCTGGGCCTCCAGCCCCCAGCTTATCTCGCCCACAGGAAGGCTGCCCACTATCAGGTGGATAGATGGAAGTACCCCACGCCCTGGCGCATGTTGCCAGGTTGACTTTGCAGCTGATGAGTTTGGTATTTCGAATATGCCTTTAGTTAAACTTTTTCTTTTCAAAATATTTTCACTCTCCGTGAAATCCTAATTAGGCCATTCATTCATCTGAATGTACTTGCTGCTCTCTGCATTTTGTAAGATAATGAGGCTGTGAGATGCTGCCACCCCCAAGCTCTCAGGGCCTTCACTTTCTGCCCCGGAGGGAGACATGGGCACCTCCGTGGGCCATCCCTGCCTGTGGGATCTGGGCCGCAGTGCCTGGGGGGTAGAGGGCACCAAGTGTACAGATGGGGAGAGTGAGGCCTGGGCCACTCAGGAGTCTGGGATGGTATAGGTGAAGGGGTCTCAGCCCCAGCAAGGCCCACCCTTCACAAAGCAGCATCCCCCTTCACCTCCTGTCACCCCAGGCTCAATATCAAGGCCAAAGGAGGTACCTCCTAGATCCTGCTGGCCCAGGCTCCCCTGGGTGTGCCTAAGGGGCTGAGAGCAAGGGAGAGGCCACAAGACTGACCCGTAGATGCCAAATGACCGTGGCACCAAAGGCCCCCATTTTGCTTTTTAAAAATTTTATTTATTATTTATTTGAGGGAGGTGGGGGGAGAGAGAGAGAGAGCGCACACTCACAAGCGGTGGGGTGTGGAGCAGAGGGAGAGGGAAAGAGAGAATCTCAAGCACGCTCTGGGATACCAGAGCCCCACGTGGGTGGGCTTGATCTCTCATGACCTGAGCTGAAATCAACTTGACCGACAGAGCCACCCAGGCACCCCCCTACCTCCAGTTTGCTCTTTTTTTTTTAAAGATTTTATTTATTTGATGGAGAGAGAGAGAGAGAGAGTGAGCGAGAGAGCACAAGCAGGGGGTGGGGCAGAGAGAGAGGGAGAAGCAGGCTCCCCGCTGAGCAGGCAGCCTGACACAGGGATTGGTCCCAGGACCCCGAGATCACGACCTGAGCAGAAGGCAGATGCCTAATGGACTGAGCCACCCAGACGCCCCTCCATTTTGCTTTTTTAAAAGAAATTATAAGTATGTGCTTGTTTATAGAAAACATAGAAGATACAGAAAAGAAGGAAAATGAAATCATACCTGTCGCATCCGTACAGCCCAGCACCTTCTGTCCTCCCACAGGTTCCTGGGAGGTGATTTCCACATGTGCCCATGTAAGGGGGCTGGAAGTTGTGATCCCCACCCCCTACCTCACCAGCATCTCCCATGTTGGTGTTGGGATGCTTGGCCAACGCAGAATAGGGTGCCCTATTTCCAGGTAGCACTTGTGGTTGACGTGCTGGTCCTGCCTCTCCGGGACACACACACCCATGTCAGGGTCCCTCTGTCCCTGGAGCCTGTGCGCCCCTCAGCTAAGAGCTCAGAAGCACATCCCATCATGGGCTCAGGTTGTTTGCAGTTCTCTACCATCAGGGCCGCTGCAATAAATAACTTTTGCTCAGAGCTATTTTTCTACATTGAAACAACTTGGGCTTGACCTTGAGGTTCAGGCACTGTTGGGGTGTGTGTGTGTGTGTGTGTGTGTGTGTGTGTGTGTGTGTGTGTGTGTGTACACACGTGCACACTCATGCTGGGGACAGAGCCTTGGTAGGAGCCATCAGATGCCAGCGAGCCCTGAGAGAGTGGCCTAAGGGTGGGCCCCATGACAGCCCCTCTCCCAAGAGATAGCTAGGCCCACTGTCTTCAGACAGCCCACCCAGGGCCCTGCATAGGAGACAGACCCCAGGGAAGGCAGACAGTCTAGGGAGGAACACCTCTAGTGAGGCCCCCACCTCACCTCCTGTCCCCTCAAGCGTGAAATGGGAGCCCAGGTGTCCCAGCAGGCGTTTGTGAGGTGTCCCCACTCCTGGTGCTCTGCTGAGGGATGTGAGTGATCAGGAGGCTAGGCTGGTCCCCGGCTCTGTGGGCATTGCACACAGTGGGTGCTAGGGCCTCCCCTCACCCCTCGGCCTCTGCTCCCACCAGGCTGTCTCACGCGTACTTCCTCACACCCAGGCTGATGCCCAGGGGGTTTGGAGGCCAGCACTCCCACAGATGATTACCTTCAAGGTGAGTCACTCGGACCCTCAGGGAGGGCACACTGATGGCTCTGTAGTAAGAGTCAAAGCTTCAGTGAGGAGTCTCCTCTGCACACAGTTGGAGGCCCAGGGCTCAAGGCACCTCAGCACCCTGACCCCGTCCAGAGGACCATGCCGGGGGGAAGGGCACTAGGGCTCTGAGGGTGTCAGCCGTGCCCCTCGGAGCATACGGTGGGCT
Organism: Callorhinus ursinus; assembly: GCF_003265705.2. NCBI lineage: Eukaryota > Metazoa > Chordata > Mammalia > Carnivora > Otariidae > Callorhinus > Callorhinus ursinus. The sequence goes on along the minus strand of NW_027397177.1, from coordinate 906,352 downwards.
AGCCAGTTCACCCACCATGGGTGAGCGTGGGGTCCAGAAGACCTGGCAGGGCTGAGAGGGAAACAGGAGTGGGGAGGGGAGGGGTGCAGGAGGGAGGAAGGGCAAGAATGTAGGAGTATAGGAGACCGGGCAGGTAGGGATGCAAGGGGAGGTAGGGGTGCAAGGAGGCAGAGGTATAGGGGAAAGTGGGGCCTTAGGGAAGGTGGGAGTTCAGGGGAAGGAAGAGGCAAGGCTGTGGGGAGAGGGAAGTCTGCTAAAGAGGGTAGGGAATAGGGGAAGTGAAGGTACCAGAGAGAAATGGGAATACAGTGGAGGAGCAGGGATGCAGGGGGAAGTAAGGACAGGTGTGCAGGGGGAGGCACGGATGCTGAGGTCAGGAGAGAGGCCAGCAGGTGGTTGAAGGGCCCAGGTTCAGGCCCTGGGGTAGTATGTTCTTTTTTTTTAAGATTTATTTATTTGACGGAGAGAGACACAGCGAGAGAGGGAACACAAGCAGGGGGAGTGGGAGAGGGAGAAGCAGGCTTCCCGCCGAGCAGGGAGCCTGATTGTGGGGCTCGATCCCAGGACCCTGGGACCATGACCTGAGCTGAAGGCAGATGCTTAACGACTGAGCCACCCAGGCGCCCCCTGGGATAGTATGTTCTAAGTACTCTGGCCACGTGCTGAGCCTTCTGAGGAGAACTGGAGCTGGGAAAGGGGGCTTTCCTGAACACAGCATGGGAGGGCAGGTGTGGGCTCTGGGATTCCTGAGCCTCCCACCCCCCTCATCAGTGGGCACAGATGGCCAGCCTCACCTGTCACCTCCTGCCCAGGGTGAGCGGCCGGTTTATTGCCACCCGGGGAGGGCAGGTAACCTGTCCAGGGCCCCAGAGGGTGCAGGGCCATAGCTAGGACCACAGCTGGGCCAGGGACTTGTATGGGACCAAAACCATCTTCTCTCTTGGGCCTCCCAGCGTGGGGGGTGGGGAATTATGATGGGGAAACTGAGGCTCAGCAAGCAGAGCTGGGCCTGCTCCCAGGCCTGCCCCAGGCAAGCACATCTTCTCTTTCCAGTTGTCTTGGTGACAGTTCTCTGGCATTTGCCTGTCTGTAGGGAGCTATTGGTTATGATGAGACTATTTCAGTATTTGTATTTGAAGAAATAATTCCAGACGTTTCTTTGCCAAACCTTTGAAACAGGGCATTGGTTAATTTTTAATTAAGCCTTTATGCTTGCGAATTTTTGTCTTTATAAAAGGGCCAGGGCATCCAGAGGTGTAATGTTGCTGGGGGTGAGGGTGGGGGTAGGTGATGCCCCAGGGCATGGTGCAGGGAAGGAGGCCATCTGTGACTATGACACAGGCAGTAGCCTTGTGCCCCTGTGGGAACCCTGGGCCCTGGCACGTCCCCTTGCTCCTGGTGACTCTGTCCCCCTCCTCAGACTCCACTGCTCAGAGCATCCCCACAGTTGATGGGCAGGAGGAGTGAGCCTCGACAAGACCCCGGGTCCGAGAACAGCAGTCTTGGGCAGGGCCGGGGGCTGGGTGGGAGTGGAGGGGTGTTTGCTGTCCCCTTCCCTGCAGCTGATGGGGCCGCTTCAGCCAGGGCAGGGGAAGCTCTTGAGCTGGGCCTGGTTCTCTTGCTCACTCCTTCAGCAAATATTTATCTGGTTTCTCCCACCATGAGATCCCCCATGGCCTCCAGGATACAAGCCATGTCTAGTCCCTGTCACACTGGCAGCCCTGCTCCTTGCTGCACCCACCTCCAGACTCAGCAGGCTCTGCCTGGGTGAGGGTCTCTGTGGACCCACTCCCTGCATCGTTCTAGATGCAGAGATGCCCTTAGCAAGGTGGCATTCTCCTGAGCCTTCAGGAGCCCAAGGCAGTCCTTCTGCTGACATTTCTCCAGTTTTTCACAAAAATCGGCCTCCCTACAGAACACAGGCTCGGGTTCCTCAGTGCAACCCAGGCCTGGGAGCCACAGTGCTCTGTTGGTCTAGATACTGTTTCCTGGCTGTTCATCCTTGCTTCCTTCTTGGAACAGAAATGAACTGAGTACCTGCCTTGTGCCAGATGCTGTGCTGGCTGCCACTCAGCTCTGGCCTGTAATGCAGCAGAGGCCAAGGTGGTCACTTTCCCCAGCACCCCCCTCACCTTTGTTACCATATGTGGCAGCAGGGGAGGGTTCAGATTTGTTGTGTTGTTTGGCCCATGCAGAGGCCTGAGAGCTGGTGACAGAACTTCACAGTGTGATCCTGGACTCACAGGTTAATTTTCTGTAACTTCTTTAAGTCCTGTCCTCTCTGAACTACATCTATGAGAAATTTCTATTTCTGGCATGTGAGAGGTAGTCAGAAATGCATTGGTCATTTCAACGGGAATCTTGGTTTGGGGACTTAGATACCTATGTGCTAACTATTTTAGGTTTGTCCTAGATTATTCATATTCATTCTTTTTTTTTTTTTTAAAGTATTCTGGAATCATTTATGTTGTTGATTCTCTCTGGTAGAAATTGTCTGGGTATCACTCCTAGGAGAGCTTTAGAAATAGAGATTAAACAGGGAGCTTGTTGCAAGGATGTTTCAGCATTTTTCATTCAGCTCTGGTGCACTCGTATTCTTAGTCATTCTTTATCGTTTAATAATTATTTAAAGCTGTGAATTTGCCTCGAGTATAGCTTTGGCTATTTTCCCCCAGTTTATTGAGATATAAGTGACATATAACATTGTGTGAGTTTACGGTGTACGGTGTGATGATTTGGTACACATATGTATTACAAAATGTTTGCCACAATAAGATTAGTTAACACATCATCTCACGTAAATTATTGTTTGTTTTTATGGTGAGAACATTAAACATAGCAGCTTCTCTCATAGCAACTTCTAAGTATACAATACAGTATTGTCAATTTTAGTCACCATGCTGTACATTAGATCCCTGGAATTTATCGTATAACTGAAAGATTATCCCCTTTGACCTGCATCTCCCCATTTCCCCTACCCTTGGCCCCTGACAAGCACCATTCTACAACCCATATATTTTTATGTATGATGTTTGAATATATTTTTCACTGTTTCTAAATAGTCAGCTTTGTATGCTTGAATTTTTGTCTTTTATCTATTTATTTAAAAGAATGTTTTGTATATTCTAAGAGCCACAAAATGGCTTTTTTTTTCATTTCTATTTTTTGGTAAAATACACAAAATTTACCATTGTAACCATTCTTCAATGTCTGGTTCTGTATCATTAGGTATATTCACATTGTTGTGCAACCAATCTCCAAAACTTTTTCATCTTGCAAAATTGACACTCTGTGTCTGTTAATGAACATTAATGAACCCATTACCCCCTCTCCCCAGCCCCTGGAACCACCATTCTACTATGTCTTTCTGTGAATTTGACTAATTTAGATGACTCATAAAAGTGGAATAGTACAGTATTTGTCTTTTTATGATTGGATTATTTCACTTAGCATGATTTCTCAAGATTCATCATGTTGTGGCATGTGTCAAAATTTCCTTCCTTTTAAAGGTGGAATAATCTTCCATTGATAATAACATTTCACGATCCAAAAGTGTGTATCACATTTTGTTTATCCATTCATCTATTGGTAGACACGTGAGTTGCTTCATCTTTTGGCTATTGTGAATAATGCTGTTATGAGCATGAGTGTAAAATATCTCTTCAATACTGTGCTTTCAGTTCTTTTGGATATATACCCAGAGGTGGAATTACTTGATCATACAGTAATTCTATTTTTAACTTTTTGAGGAACCACCATATTGATTTTCTTTTTATGCCATTTTACATCCCACTAACTGTGCACAAGAGCACCGATTTCTCCACATCCTTACCAAAACCTGTTATTTTGTGTTTTTGAGAGTAGTCATCTAATGGGTGAAGGTGACATTTCACTGTGCTTTTGATTTGCATTTCCCTAACATTAGTAATATTGGGCATCTTTTCATATACTTCTTGGCCATTTATGTATCTTCTTTGAAGAAATGTGTGGTCAAATATTTTCCCCGTTTTTTAACTGGGTTGTTTGTTTTTTGTTGTTGATTTGTAGGAGTTCTTTTTTTTCTAATTTTATTTATTTATTTGACAGAGAGAGACACAGAGAGAGAGGGAACACAAGCAGAGGGAGTGGGAGAGGGAGAAGCAGGCTTCCCACAGAGCAAGGAGCCCAATGCGGGGCTCGATCCCAGGACCCTGAGATCATGACCTGAGCCGAAGGCAGACGCTTAACGACTGAGCCACCCAGGCGCCCCAATTTGTAGGAGTTCTTTATGTATTCTGGATGTTAATCCCTTATCAGATACATGATTTAAAAATCTTTCTGCCATTCTCTGCATTGCCTTTTTACTCTGTTGATTGTGTCATTTGAACAAAAGTTTTTAATTTTGATGTAGTTCGATTTACTATTTTTACTTTTGTTGCCTATGCTTTTGGCATCATATCCAAGAAATCATTGCCAAATCCAACATCACAAAGCTTTCCCCCTTGTTTTCTTCTAAGAGTTTTATAGTTTTAGGTCTTATATTTAGATCTTTGATGGATTTTTAGTTAATTTTTGCATATGTTATAAAATGTAACTTTATTCTTTTCCATGTGGATATCCAGTTTTCCTAGCACCATTTATTGAAAAAACAATTTTTCCCCCATTGAATGGTCTTGACAACCTTGTAAAAAATAGTTGATCATATATATATGAGGATCTTTTTTTTTTAAGATTTTATTTATTTGACAGAGAGAGACACAGCAAGAGAGGGAACACAAGCAGGGGGAGCGGGAGAGGGAGAAGCAGGCCTCCCATGGAGCAGGGAGCCTGATGCCGGGCTCGATCCCAGGACCCTGGGATCATGACCTGAGCTGAAGGCAGATGCTTAACGACTGAGCCACTCAGGCGCCCCATGAGGATTTATTTCTCTTCTCTTCCATTGGTCTATATGTCCGCCTTTATGCCATGACCACACTATTTTCATTACTAAAGCTTTGTAATAAATTTTGAAATCAGGAAGTGTGATACCTCTAACTTTGTTCTTTTTTATGATGGTTTTAGCTGTTCAGGATCCTTTCAGATTCCATATGGATTTTAGGATGGAGTTTTCTATTTCTGTAAAAAATGCCTTTGGAATTTTGATAGGGACTAAATTCATTTGGTGTAGATCACTTTGGGTAATATTGACATCTTAACAATATCAAGTCTTCCATTCTATAAGCATGAAACGTCTTTCCATTTGTGTAGGTAGGTCATCTTTAATTTCTTTCAGCAAGGTTTTGTAGTTTTCAGTGTGCGCGTGTCTTTCTTCACCTTAGTTAAGTTTATCTCTAAGTTTCTTCTTCTTCTTGATGCTATTGTAACTGAAATAATTTCTTAATTTCTTTTTCAGATTATTCATTGTGAGTGATTTCTGTTTATTGATTTTGTACCCTACAACTTTATTGCTTTATTAGTTCTGAGGGGGTGTGTGTATATGTGCGTGTGTGTAATCTTTAGGATTTTCTACATTTAAGATCATATTAGCTGCAAACAGAATTTCACGTCTTCCCTTCCCATTTGGATACCTTTTATTTCTCTTTCTTGCCTTACTGATCTAAGATTTCTAATAGAAGAGGACTTGAACAGAAAGCAGCATCCCTGCCTTATTCTTTTTTTTTTTTTTTAAAGATTTTATTTATTTATTCATGAGAGACACAGAGAGAGAGAGAGAGAGCGAGAGAGAGGCAGAGGGAGAAGCAGGCTCCCAAGGAGCAGGGAGCCCGATGCGGGACTCGATCCCAGGACTCTGGGATCATGACCTGAGCCGAAGGCAGACGCTTAACCATCTGAGCCACCCAGGCGCCCCCCTGCCTTATTCTTGATCTTAGGAGAAAAGCTTTAACTCTTTCATTATTGAGTATGATGTAAGCTGTGGTGTATGTATAATATAATGTGTAGTATATATAATATGATGTCTTTTTTATGTATACTCTTTGTCATGTAAAGATGTGTCTTTCTATTCCTAGTTTGTTTTGTGTTTATATCATAAAAGAGTGTTGATTTTTGTCAAGTGTATTTTATGCATCAATTGAAATTATCATTTCCCCCCATTATTTTGTTAATACACAGAGTATTATGTTGGTCGATTTCTATATGTTGAGCCATCCTTGCATTCAGGAATAAATCCCACTTGGTTATGGTGTATAATCCTTTGAATATACTGCTGAATTCAGAATGCTGGTGTTTTGTTGAAGATTTTTGCATCAGTTTTCACAAGGGCTATTGATCCATAGTTTTCTTTTATGGCTTGGTATCAGGGTAATTCCAGCCTTGTAAAATGAGTTAGTAAATGTTCCTTTCTTATCGATTTTTGGGGACAGTTTGAAGATTTATGTTAACTCCTCTTTGAGTATTTGTTAGAATTCACCAGAGAAGCCATCTGCTCCTGGGCCTTACTGGGAGGGTTACTTACTGATTCAGTCTGCCTCCTAGTTATTAGGTCTGCTCAGGTTTTGTTTCTTCATGGGTCACTTTTGGTAGATTGTGTGTTTTTAGGAATTTGTTCATTTCTTCTAGGTTATGCAATTTGTTGGTGTATAATTGTTCATAGTATTCTCTTATAATCCTTTTATTTTAAAAAATTATACAGAGAAGAGACATACTGAACACAAGAGAGTGGGGTGGTTTTTTTTTTTACATTTTTTCAAACTTATTTTTTATTTTTTTAAGATTTTTATTTATTTATTTGACAGAGAGAGAGACAGCGAGAGAGGGAACACAAGCAGGGGGAGTGGGAGAGGGAGAAGCAGGCTTCCCACTGAGCAGGGAGCCTGACATAGAGCTCGATTCCAGGACCCTGGGATCACGACCTGAGCTGAAGGCAGATGCCCGACGACTGAGCCACCCAGGTGCCCCTCGAATTTATTTTTAAGCAACTGAATTTGTAAAATTAAGGTAGCTAAAAACGTTCCTTTGTTTCTCTTCATTTTTTTTTTCTGTTTCACTGAGTATAACTGACAAATTTGTAAGCTACTTGTGTACGTCATAGTGATTGGATATACAAATACGTTGTGAAAGAGTTCCTGCGGTCTAGTTAATGAGCACATCCGTGATGTCATATGTTTTGTGAGTTTGTGTGTGTACGTGAGTCTGTGTGTGTAGCATTTGGGTTTGTTGTTGTTATTTTTGACTTGGTTGGACTTTGTTTTGTGTTTCATGGATTCACACCTAATCTCTCTCTTTTTTCATACCTAATCTCTTACACTCATCAATCCACAGATCCACAGATATCCTGAGACAGTAAAAACACTCCCCACAGGCAGCTTGCAACGGATGGCTAGGGACAGCTGAAGTCATCTTAAAGCACACAGCGTATCCAGGCCTTGCTGGAAAATACGTTTCCCAACCCCTCAGCAGCCCTTGTTCCCTGAGGCATGTGATCTGGAGCTTCTGCCTATGGTGGGGTGACAGCCAGGCGAAATACCCGATTAGCCTGGATTTCTCTGGGCAGTCCAGGGCTTCTGTTTGCTCCCTCCCAGGAGCAAAGGAAAGATCCGTCATGTGAATGGCAAATCATGACTCTGAAAATCCAGGAATTTCACCATGAAGTTTCCTTAAGGAATTTCAGAGCGAGGTTAACTTTTTTAGAGATCTCAAGGTAAGGAAGCCAGGCATCCTGTTGAACAAAGCTGTCAGCTAGTCCTGGCTGTAAAAGAGTGTCTGCAGCACAAGAGATGGTGAGCGGGCAACAGGATGCACAGCTAACATCTGCGGATGGACGGTATCCAGCTCCTCTGGGATGTGGACAGCCTGGCGGAGAACAAGTGCGCCGGGGAACGTTCGCCCCGCCAGCAGGTCAGACCAGGCCCATGCCTCCTTCCCACACTGCAGAGCCAGCCTCGAGCACTTAGGAAACCGGGGTAGGGGGGATACCTCAGCCTACCAAGAGTGAATCATAAAATGCCAGAAATAAACACATCCACACTTTTCTGAGCTGGTGTTCTGGACAGGAAGCTTTGATTCCAACCTGTACGCAGACAAGCCTGCTGGAGGCCTTCTCTCTTGAGGGCAGTTTCTGCCCATTTTGAGGGCGCCACTCCGCTCTTTCTCCCTTGGAATTTTTATTGTGTGGAAGTTTTGTCCTGGGATCTAGTTTCCACATCTCGTCTTCCCTCTTTCATCAACTTCTTGTCATTTTCTGCTGCTTTGGAAGGACTGGCCTGAGTTTGCTTTCTGCTACCTCGCTGTGTGCAGATTTACTGCGGCATCCTGTGTGCCGTTCCCCGCCTCTGCGCATGGGGGCCTCGTCATTTATGATCACTCCCTTCCATTACAGTCTGTTCCCAGTTCATCAGTTCAACACTGCCTTCAACCTTTTGAGGACACATATCAGCTATTCCATAGTACTTGTGCTAATAAGTGTGCTAAATATAATTTAGTGAAAAGCAACTCTCTCAGGTCCTCTAAAGGCAGTAGGATTTGCCCCAGCATTCTCATGTGCTGTGGGCAGTTCTGTGCTGGCTGGGTGCTTCTGTCCAGGGTCCATGGCCCAGCCACCCTCACCTGCCACAGAGAGACTTGGTGTGGACCAGAGGCTGGAGCCACTTGCAGACTGTGGCGTCACGGACAGGCCTGGCCTCAGAGGTCTTGATGGGGGTCAGCCTTGCAGGTGTTGAGGACAGTAACAGGGTCTGTGTTAGGATGCTGACCCTTCCCAGGGGCCACAGTGGCTAAGGAGCGCTCTGCCTACCTTCCCCTCCCGCATCAAGGACCTGTCAGGACTTTCAGGCCACCCACCACCCATTTTCCAGTGGGGCAGGGGAGGTCCCACGGGGCAGCTATGGTGAGCTCAGCAGCAGCCACACAGCGTGGATGGGTGTGGGTATGCCTGTGGGTGCATTGTGCATCCCTGTGGGTGTATGCGGGTGCTTGTGGGGGTGGCTGCCCCATGTGCCTGCAGGTGAGTTTTGGGAGGTCCCCAAACTGTACTCATGCCTTCTGCAGTGTTCCCACCTCCTGGCAGGCATGGGACACACAAACAAGTCCAGCTCCCAGCAGGCATTTATGGCATGTGTGGGTGGGGGGCGGGGAGCTGGAGGGGACACTGCAGGGCCTAAAGTCTGTGCTTGGTGGGGGTGGGGTGGAGCCCCCTGCCCTTTCCCACTGAGTCATTTGCATATAAAAGGGGGGAGTTTGTTACTGGCTCGAGGTTGGTGGTGTCTGGACTTGTTGCCATGGGCACTCCTGAGCTTCAAGAGCAGCTGAGCTGGCTCCCAGCCTGGAGAGGGGGTTAAGAGCAGCAAGGCTGCTGTCCAGCTAAGCTTCTGGAAAGGAAGGGATATTCCTGGGGGACCGGGAGAAGCCTGAGCTGGCCATGGTCACCTGCTTGTTGACCCTGGAGAAGAGCAGACTAGAGGGGACCTGGCCCTTGGATGGTGTGGGCCAGGAGCAAGGCTGAAAGGCCCTGGAACCTCCCTCCCCGGGGCATACATTGCTCTCTCGCCCACATTCACCTCTGACCCATCCAGAACCGGTTGGCCCCAGCCACCCTACCTCTGCCCATGGCAGCTGGAGGGGCTTCCTGCCACCTGTGGTGCTTGTTGGCCCTGTCCCAGGCGCTGGGCTGTGGGTGCTGTGCTGGGAAAGCCTGGCGGAGTCTCCCTGCTTGAGTCCCCAGTGTTGTTCCTGCTGAGGGAGGGAATGAGTGGCCAATTTCCGTACACATTTCACTCTTCCCAGGGAACAGCCTTCTGGAGGCTGAAGACAATCCTGCTGAGCCCCAGGCCCCCACCTCCCTGGATGGCAAGAACCATCTGGGCTTTGTTGGGAGCCCCCTTCGCTATAGGCCCCACCATGTGCTCCCTCCCAAGGCTGTGGAGAAAATTGACCTGGTATTGCTGATGATGGTCAGGCACATTGGTGCCTGCAAGCAGCTAGCGGGAATGTGACGGGAAAAGCAGGCAGGGAGGGTGAGGCGAGGGTGTTAGGGGGTGCTTGTTGACTCAGAGGGGCACTGCCGTGTCAGGGTTGGCCCCTTGGCAGCCTCCCCGGGACCTGCGTAGATCTGCCCACAAAGGGACTGATCTCTCCTGGGGCCAGCTCTGCCTCGTGCTGTTGCCCCGGGGGCCGTGACCCCCCACCCCAGTGGCTTAGTTAGCAAAGCTGCAGTGGGTCAGGCTGAGGTTGCTTGGGGAGGGCTGCCCGGGCAGGGCGCCCGGCATGCAGGGGCACTGCCAAGTGCCTGGTCAGCAGCCGTCAGGGTGGCAGGGACCCACAGGCTGGGCTGGGGAGGGGTTCCAGGGCTGGGAGCCCGGTAGGGTGAGCTAGGGCCCTGACAGGGCAACCTTGCTGGGGTGTGGGGAGGAGTGCTCTCTGCTGGCTTCCATCACCAGGCCTGCATTGCCTTCAGGGTCTCCTCTCCCCTACCCTGGAGCCAACTACACCACAGCCGGTTCCTCTTGTCCAAGTCTGTCTTGAGGTTGTGGTGGCAGCAGGCCCGCTCCAGGCCACACAGCTGGGCCAGCTGCATTCTCCCCCGGGCAGGCAAGCAAAGACAGGGAACCCCTGCAGCAGGGGAAGCCAGGCGAAAGAAGCAAGGGACGGCGAACTGGGGTAGAGGCCTGGATGCCATGCGCAGCCCCCTCAGCAGACCTGGTGCCAGACTTGCTGTCATCTGACCTGTCTGCCCCCCAAGGACTTCTTGTGCCCAGTTCCCACTGGGTCCTGAGCCTGATGGCTCAGTTCCCATCAGGTGGGAGTTTTCCCCACTGCCAGTGCCTCTTCCTCTTATCTAGGCAGAGCGTGTTCCTTGTCAAAATGATGGGAAAGATGGGGAAAACCTCCCAGACTCTAGCCGACAGCTGTGGGGCTCATCCCCGGGACCTTTCTGTGGGCAGCTGGGGCAGGTGGCACTGGGGTGGGGGGGATCGGTCCCAGCTGCTAATCACAAGGCTCTGCAACCCAAGAGAGGGGGTGGCTGGGCTGAGGGGCCCTGCCTCACCCCCCAGAGGCTTATTGGCCACAGGCTCCTAGGGGCTGCACCCCCACTGCCCCTCAAAGGGGCTTTGTGCCACCACAAAGAGGCTCTGTCCCTCACAGAGAAGCCTGGGTGTTGCCATGGTGATAGAGGGGGCCAGGAAGAAGGGGGTCCACCGTCGTCGGGGGGAAAGGGCGTTCCTAGTGTACATAGGCCGGTAGCCAGTATGGGTGACTGCCGGACCCGTCCTGCTGCAGCCCTTGGCCTGGGTAGACTGCCACCCTAGCCGTGCTTTAGTGGGGCTATCCGGACATTTCATGGACACTTTGGCCCCGTGATAGGGGCTGAGCTCCCAGGCTCTGGTGCCAGTCAGGGCTGTCTGCTTCTGGTCCCAGCCTGGCTTTGAGCCTCAGCCCCCTCCTCAGGAATGCCTTGGTCCCTGTGCCCACCCCAGAGTGTGGTAGGGTGGGGCTCTGAGCCTGGGCCCTCATAACCGCCCCACTGTGCTGCTCTGCTGTCCTTGAGATGGTGGGGGGGGGGGAGTGTGAGCCTCTGCTGGGAGAGCGGGCGAGCCACTCAAGGTATCTTGGTGGCATTAGCCTTGGAAGCAGCCGGTCAGCCCACCCCACACAGGAGGATACCCTGGGGCTTGACCCCTCCCTTGCTCCCCCGTTTCCCCTCTCATGGCCGAGGTAGAGTGGCTGGGCTGCTGGTGCAAGCAGAGAGGGCACTGTGACTGCCAGCCCCCACCTTCCCCATCTGGAGCCCCATGGCTCCCCAGCCCTGGAGCCTTAGGCCCTTAGGGTGCCCCTGGGCTGGCTGCTACAGGGACCGCCGAGGAGTGAATCCTCGCTGCGCATACCCCACATTCGGAGCCTGCAGGGTATCGCTCTGGGGCTCTGGCTCCAGCTGGAATCTGGGTCAGGTGCAGGAGGGATAGCAAGGGGCTGCCCTGAATTCCAGCCTGGAGCCTGGGGGAGAGCTGTCCATCCCCATCCCATGAGTTCTGATAGAGGCAGTTCCCAGGGAACCAAGGAGACTTGGTAACTGTGACCTGTCCCTGTGGGAATCTCAGGCTGCCCCGTTAGGTGCCTCTGGTGGTGGCTCCCTGTCGCTCAGGCCTCCCACCGAGGAGGAGCAGCAGCTGGGATATTCACCTGTCTCTGCCTGCACTCCTGCCAGAGTGAGGCCTGTCTCTGCCCTGTCTGGCCTGTGCTCCCAGCCCCAGGCTCTCAGCTCCCAGACCTCAGGCGCCCTGGGCCCCTACAAATGTCCCTGCCTTGACTTGACCCTGAGCCTTCTACATCAGTACTGCCCCCAGCCCCTGGTCCTTCTGGGTCACTTGACCTAGGGCACCCCACTGGCACAGGGGAAGAGCCCCCCCAGACTGTTCTCCCTGCACATGCAAGTGTGATCATCAGACGAGTGCTGCTGCGTGTCCATGTGGACAACCTGGGGGCAGGTCACTAAGGGGCCATCTGTCCCCACCCCCACCGCAGCGTCTGGTCCCTTGCAACAGGGGTGCCTCCTCTGCTGGGGAAATCTAATCTCCAGGCTGAATCCAGTTACAGTTCTGTCAGCTCCCTGAACGTCCCTCTGCTTCCTTCAGCCAGCGGGTGGCACTGCCTAGGCCCCTGGGGAGCTGAATTCCCAGGCCTCCTCCTTCACTTGCTGCTTTTCTGTCTCTTCCTTACCTTCAATTGTAGCAGTAACTCGGCGCCTCCCTGAACACTGGCAACACTGGTGGGTGCAGAACTCTGCTACCCAGAGTGTCAGCGACCTGAGACGCATCTCCTTGTAGTCAGGGCGTGGGCACACTTGCTGGTTTCCATGCTCATTGCTTTGCATCTTATGTCTCTGGCCACATCCCTTGTTTATAGCCTTTACTCAATTAGAGTTGGTGTTCTGGTTTTTCCTTATTGATTTGCAAGAGTGCTTTAGAGATGAAGGGTGTCACTTTACTGCTGGATGTCACAAAGATCCCAATGTGTCGATTGTCTTTTGGTTGTCTTTATATCTTTTCCTCCCACTTTCTATTATGGAAAATTGCAAATGCACAGTAGAGTGGCTAGTGTGATGCCTCCTCATGTGCCCCTCACCAGCTTCTGCCGTGATGAAGTCAGGGTCTAGAAGAAAAGCCCTTGCCTGTCTTTCGTCTGAAACACGCCTTGTATATGTTACTGTAAACGGTGTCACTTTAAAACCCAAACCAAAACACCATAACCACAGCCCGTGACGCTGTTTTGGGGGGGATGTACAGAAATGCTTCGTTCTCACAAAGCTGAGCTGCTCTGTCTTTCCTTGGCAGTTTGTCCCACTGCTTTGAGGTTAAGAACAGCCTCCTCCTGCCCAGACACCCCAGGCCCGACACTGACTTCCGAGCAACACTGTGGTCCTGGAGGGGATGGACAGACATGGACTCCGCCCTGTGTGAACTCCCCGGCCCAGGCCTCCTGCTCCAGCCTTGGCTCAGTGCCCATCCTTCTGGGCTGGCCAGAAGCTATCCCTGCAGCTGCGGGCACCGTCTGACCACAGTAGGGGTGACAGGGTAAAGATGGGCCCCCATGAGGCCTGGCCAGCAGTGCTGGGAGCAGGTCACCATGCTGGCAGTGTTGAGGGTGGGGGATGCGATGCCCTCCCAGGCAAAGTGGGCTTTGGAGCCACCAGGCCAGGGTTCTGCTTCTGCTCACACCACTTCCCTATCTAGATGGGGGGCGGGGGCAGAATGAGGTTCGCCCAGTGGCCAGTCCTCTCTTCTCTCTTGGGGGACAGCTGGCAGTGTGCCGACAGATGGCCGGCGAGGAGTCGGGACTGGAGCCCAGGCCTCCTGCCTGCCTCCCCCTGCCGGCCTGACCCTTGGGAAATTCCTCTAATTCCTCAACCCAGATTGGACTCAGGCCCCATAATTTGATTTTGTGGAGCAGGGTTTGGCTGGACTCCTTGTGAGGAAGAATGTCTGGGTCAGCAGGAAGACGTCAGATGTGGGTTTAGGTTTCGGGGGAAGGCTCGGCATCTCCCCCTCGCTCCTCTGGTGGTGCCTTTGCTTTCCTGATGGACCAAGTGTTAGCCACAGTTGTGCCCCAAAGTGCTCAGGGTCCACGCTCCCCCTGCCCAGCAGCATTTCAGAGCCTTGTTCTTATCTACCCGCCCACCCACTCATCCACCCATCTGACTCTCCACCCACCCACCACCTTACACCCATTCACCTGCCCATCTGACTCTCCACCCACCCACCACCTTACACCCATTCACCTGCCCATCTGACTCTCCACCCACCCACCACCTTACACCCATTCACCAACTACCCACCTCCTACTCATTCACCTGCCCATCTGACTCTCCACCCACCTCTCTGTCCACCACCGTCCTCTCGCACAACCACCTACTCACCCTCCTATCCACATGTCCATTAACTCGTTCTTCCATTTCCCCATCCATCCAGTCGTCTCTCCTTCCATCCCTTCATCCATTCAGCAATCTGTCCACCTGGGATCACTCGTGGGATGTCCAGGCAAAGACAGGTTTACCCCAGGTTCACTGCCTTCATTCCTACCTGGGGCTGGTGAGGCTGCCTCTGCATTCCATGTTCATTCCTGGGCGGTTGGGCATGGTGAGCAGCCTGCACCAGGGACTGCAAAGCCAGCAGCTGGGGTCTGGCTGAGGGTTGTGAGGGCTCTGGCTGATGGGCAGTGTGGGGCCCTTGCCAGGTGAGTGGAAACTGTGATGACACTGGCTAGAAAGGAGAGTAAGGGTCAGCTGAGACCCCTGCAAGCATGGCACTTCCCTGCTGGCCTTGGGCTCTCCCCAGGATAGGGACCCTCCCTGATTCCCCTCTGGGGATGATGTCTTTACACTCTCATGGTCAATCTTAAAAATTCATGTACAGGGGCACCTGGGTGGCTCAGTCCATTAAGCGTCTGCGTTTGGCTCAGGTCGTGATCCCAGAATCCTGGGATTGAGCCCCGAGTCTGTGCGGGAGCCTGCTTCTCCCTCTCCCTCTGCCCCTCCCCCTGCTCGTGCTCTCTCTCTCAAATAAATAAATAAAATTTTTAAAAAATTCATGTACAATTTGCTTTCCACGTCATCACATATTTATTGTTTTAATATAAAAATAGCATTTTGAGTTATCAGAAAAGCCGCCCTCTGGAGTGCTGGCCCGGCTCACCTGTACCCACACGTGCTCCTGTGCGCAGGCCGTACACCTCGGACCCAGGAAGGCCACCATGTCAGGGGAATAGGCTTAGGACTTCTCTGCTTCCTAGATGCCCCCAGCCAGCAGCCTGCCTCTTGCATACCCCAGGGCTGCCCTCAAGGCCACCAAGGTGAGGAGGCTGTGGACTACAGGCCCAGCATCCCCACCCACATACAGATAGAGGGGTGCACCATCGGTTTGGGGCAGAGAGCATGGGCCCCAGACCCAGAGTCTCTGCTCTTTGTGGACGGTTACACGGTACTCTTCCTCCAAGCTGGCTGGCATTTGGGGGTGTCTCCTGGCAGGCACACAGTCATTTAGCTCCAGCTGAGAGGGCAATGGGAAGGTCATTGTGGGGTTTGGCTACCTTCTCACTGCCTTAGATTTCTGGGCCCCTGGCTGGCCCCCAGCCAGAACAAGTGGGCCCCCTCTACGGAGGGGGGGTTCCTTGGAGCCCAGAGTTGGAACATGCTGGAGGACCCAGGGCAGGGAAGCTGGAGGCTGGAG
Source organism: Callorhinus ursinus (assembly GCF_003265705.2). Classification (NCBI taxonomy): domain Eukaryota; kingdom Metazoa; phylum Chordata; class Mammalia; order Carnivora; family Otariidae; genus Callorhinus; species Callorhinus ursinus. The sequence goes on along the minus strand of NW_027397177.1, from coordinate 890,717 downwards.
CTGTCCCCAGGGTCTGCAGCCCCAGCCTGGTCTGAAAGGGAGCCTGAGGTCAGTCAGGAACCCCGGTCCTGGCACAAGGAAGGAGGAAAGTCACCTGCTAGGTATGAGGCCCACAGATATCCTGCTCACCACCTCCCAGGGCCTTGAGACCCGTACTTCGACCAAGGGCTTGAGTGACCTGGCTCCACCCCCTGCCCTCCGGGGAGGAAGACCCCACCATGCCTGCCTGGGGCCACCAGCGTCAGTCCATCCATGCACAAGGCCTACTCTACTGTCTAGGTGGCACCAAGTGTGGAGCTGCGTGCGTCTGTGGCCGGTACCCAGGTAGCAGTGGGTGTGCCCCGGAGGCTGTGTGCCCACAGCTGTGGACATGCCATGCTCTTCGTCCCTTACTCCCTGCTGGCCAAAGAACCCAGTCTGTACCTCACTTTCTTCCTCCCCCCAAGCTCCTCCCCTCCCCCTATGATGGCCACCACCTCTCCCAGCCCAACATGCTGACTTCGCTGCCCCTCTGCTGGGTCACACTGCCAGTTTTATTTGTGTGACAGGTGCTGGGAAGATGAAGCTTAGCTTGTGGGACCTATGCTGGCCTCTTGCTTCACTGGGCCTTGGTTTCCCCAGCTTCACAGTGGGCTGGGCTCCATGGTGTCTTCAACTCTATGTACACACATGCCCCCCAACCCTGTCTCTGGCTCAGCTGGTACTGGTGGCCAGGCCCAGCACCGGCCCCTCCTTTCCAGGGTTCAGTTCTTGCAGCTGGCCCTCCAAGGGTGCTGCCCACTGCTCTGTGTCTCTAAGCTCAAGCCCTGTGCTGTGCAGGGGCTCAAGGGCCAGCAGAGTCTGCCTCAGCCGGCTGGTACGGGCTGCACCAGGAGGAGGCCCTGAGCACATGGCCTGCACCCTGCCTGCTGGCCTGCTGATATGTGCAGGTCTGGGCTCCACATACTTCCCCTGCTTCTTTTTGCTCATGAAGAACAAATATGCTGGGCAGCCAGGGAGCAAGCAGCAAGAAGAGTGCTGGTTTGTGGTTGCAGCTGCTGAGTCCCTGCCTCCCCTACCCACCACCCTGGGGCCCTCAGGGGCAGCACTGGGCAGGCGCCCAGGCAGGCCTGACCCTCCCCACAGACTGGGCCTCAGACGCCTGGGACCCTGCCCTCCACCTTCCCTCCAGATCCGGCGTGAGGCGCATGGACCACTTCTGAGTGCAGAATCCCAACCAGGCTGTACTCAATTTTTACTCTGTCACATGGGTAGATAGCACCCTTGTTCCCAGCCAGTGTGTCTGTGAGTGGAGGTCTAACTGCTGGTCTGTAGGCCGGTGTCATCCCCTCACCTGCCTAGGTGTCCCGCCCACCTGGCGGAGGAGCGGCTTCTCTCTCCCTGCCCACTGGTGCACCAGCTGTGTGGCTATGGCTGGGTTCCCTGCCTTCTCTGGGCTGGAGCACTGCCTCTGAGAGTTGGGCCTGTGCTGGCCCCATGAGGGTGGGATGAGCTGGCACGCGCTGTGGGCAGCAGAGGGCCTGGGAGGCCTGAGAGGTGGTCACGCCAGCTCTTCCTACCCTTCCCTTCCCAGAGGGCTCCAGGATGCCCAGTCAGTGGTTCTGCTGGACCTGGCAGGAAGCAGGGGCTCCCAGCTCAGCACCCCCACACTCCACAGGGAGGGAGCCGGCTGCTTCCGGCCAGCCTCGGATTAATGGCTTTTAATTTAGAATTTAATCAATGCGGCTTCTCTCTGGAGAGCTGGATGCTCTGGTCTGGGAGTGAGTCGTATGATTTGTGAGTGGGGTGGGCATGGGGCCTATGATGGCCTCTCCAGGCCTCTGTCCTGGCCCCACCCTGACCTTGCTCTGCTTTGCCTGCAGCCTGCTGGCATCCTGGTCATGGAGGACTGCAACGTGCACTCGGCTGCCAGCATCCTGGCCTCGGTGAAAGAGCAGGAGGCCCGCTTTGAGCAACTGACGCGAGCCCTGGAGCAGGAGCGGCGCCATGTTGCCCTGCAGCTGGAGCGTGCCCAGCAGCCTGGCATGGGCAGTGGTGGTGTGGGCAGTGGGCAGCCCCTGCCAATGGCCTGGCAACAGCTGGTCCTGCAGGTAACACCCCAGTGACTCCAGAAGGGTGAAAATGGCCAAGGAGGAAAACAATCAAGGAGCCTTGGTGGACCACAAGCCAGTATTGAATGATTTATTGCAAGATATCTTGAGGCCTCTGAGGAGGGGAGGAGAGTGGGATCCCAAGGGGATTAGAAGTTTCACTTGGGTGTGCAGGACACCATGTGATGAATGGGCAGGACACAGCCCATCCCTCAGAATGGCACCCTCCACTCAAGTGAGTCCTCAGAGCCCAGGTAGCTGGGCAAGGTCTATTCTGGGCAGCTCTGCAGTCACCCTGGTGACACTGAGGGTTTTGCCAGCCCTGGAGTCTCCTTGCTGTGGTTTCCTCCTTCGTCGAATGCATCAGTGAGTTAGCTCTAGAGGAAGGCTTGAGCAAGGCCCCGGGCTCTGCCTATGTCTCAGAGGGTGACCTGGAGCCTCCATTTCTCCACTAAGCCAATGCCCTTACACTGGGCTCAGGCCCCTGCTTAGCCCCAAGAGGCATGAAGCCCTGTCTCCTCTGGCCAGGCCCTAAGCACTCTAAAGCCCGGAGTAAATGGCCTGGACCCCTCCCTCCAGCCACTGTACCCCAGTGCCTTACCTGTGGATGGGGCACAGGAGCACTTGGCTTATGGGATGGTAGGGGCAGAACAAGAAAACGTGGGAGGCCTGGAGTTTGGTGTGATTTTTCAGATCACAGTACTGACTGAGGCACAAGGCAAGGGATAGGCAGGGCAGAGCTGTCCCAGGAGCCAGGAGAAGGAGGGCCCTGGGTGGGAGTCCACCCTACAGACTTCTCACTGTTGCCCCTCCTTACTACCAGACCCAGAGGCCTAGGGGGCCGCGGCCTACTGAGTCCCCAGGGTTCCTCACAGAGTGACCCTAGAGGGCCCTCCCAGTGGTGTTCTGTTTCTCTGGTTCAGCTCCCTCACCATTGCCCTCCTCAACCTGGCAGCCAGACCTCTTCCCAGTATGTCTCCCAGCACATGCTCTTGTCACTGGGCCCCCACTCCAGGGAACCAGACAGGCTGTTGGCAGCTTGGGGCCACCTGCACTTCTGTGGCTGGAGAGAGAGGGAGCAGGGTGAGACTGACCCAGTTGGGCTAGCTTTGCCTAGCCAGGGCATGTGGGGCCCAGAAGCAGCAGTCCATGTCAGGTCGGGGGACTTGGCGAGTGACCTTTACCCCCAGAGCCTTGGTGGTCTCATCTGCCAGTGGGCAATCCACACGCACAACCCAGCATGGTGTATAGTCTTCAGAGGGTCCAGACCCACCAGCAGCCCCCACCATTGGGAAGCTGTCTTTCCAAGCCTTTGGTGCTGAGGTGGGCCAAGGAGCCAGTCCACAGGAGGCCAGGACTGAGGCAGGGTGGGTCTAGGTGCCAGAACCAAGCCCACCACCCCTTGGATCTCAGGCACCCCAGAGGGTGAGGCCTGCACCCCCAGATGTGGGGAGTGGAACAGCCCAGCTGGGCCACATGGGGACAGTGGCAGTCAGTGACCTCAAGGCCATCCTTCAGGCGCCAGGCCCTCTTTCTAGCCCTCCCAGGCTGGAAAGGGCTTTAGCCTCCAGCCCAGAGGGCACTGCTGAGGGTCAATGCCCCCACAGAAAGATGTTCCCATAGCCTGGAGCTGCCCTGGCCTCCTGGGGGCTGTGGACTAAAGACCTCAGGCTATGACCACTCTCCGCCCACTGTCCTCCTGGCCTGCCCTTGATTTTCTGTCTCTTGGAGGAGATGGTTTTCTTAGGGTGAGATCGGAGAGAGCATGTGTTCTCAGGGCTGTGGCTGGACTGGCAGGGCTATTGGGACATTGGGGGAGGCGGGCCACATCCGCTGGCCAGGCCTGGCAGCCCTGATGCCAAAACTGCTTCCCAGATTTGTCTCAGCAGGAGATGCCTAGTGACCTACCTGCTGAGCCCCAGGGCTGCCTGGAGCTGGTCCTCAAGGTCAGAGCTGGGGTCTGTGAAGCTCAGGGCCTGTGGCAAGGCAGGTTGCTGGGGCTAAGGAGTTGAGAGGCCAGGGGCTACTGCTGTGCTCCCCAGGCTGCACCACTGTCCTGGCCACCTGCCTTTAATCCTCCAGCAGGAAGAGCTCCCCGCTGAAGACACCTGGATGGAGCAGGGCCAGCCCTCAAGCAGTGGGTGTGTGTGTGTGCGTGTGGTCGGGGGGACGCTTTTAGGGACCTGGCCAACCCCGGGTTAGGCCAAGGTGGGTATGTGGCTGGGGTACTAGCAGCTAGTGAAATTTGGGAGAAGGCAGAAGCAGCTGAAATGTAAGTTCCTTCAGGGCAGTGGTCCAGTCCTACTGCTGCTTCTATTCCAGGTGGCTCCCTGTGGGGCTGCCTTGGGTGGAAGGTACAGGGGGTCAGTGGTCAGGGCAACTCACCCCTGTGCAGGTGGGGAAACAGAGGCTCAGAGGGACATGGAGTGGACACCCAGAGTGCTTGAGCATGCTGGCTGCATGGCCTATGTACATGGCATGTCCAGGAAAAAGGGTAGCCTCTGGGGATGGCTGGATTTCCTGTGCGGGGTCTGGGGCAAAGCAGGAGGGGCGCAGGAAGCGCAGGCCTTGCCCTTCTCTCTTGCCAGACCCATGGAACCTCCTCGCACCAGCCCTTGCCCTTGTTCATCTCAAAGCCTAGTTTCCTTATTCGGGATACATGAGCCATTGGCTTGCCTTTGTGGGGTATGACCCATGAGGGCCCCAGCCCAGCCCAGCCCTTCTGGGACTGCGTTTCCATCCAGCACAGCCAGACTCTCCAGGGTGTGGCTGCACCTTCATGTCATGCCTGGTTTGGAGAAGTCCTGATTAACCAGGCACTGTGATACCACTCCCCCCACCCCCCCCCAACCACTTCCCAGTGGATCAAAAGCATGGAGGAGAGAGGGTCTGAGGCCCTCTTGGCCTCAGGAGCTTGCTTTCTTTCTTTTTTTAAAGATTTTATTTATTTATTTGAGAGAGAGAATGAGAGAGAGCATGAGAGGGAAGAGGGTCAGAGGAAGAAGCAGACCCCCTCGCTAAGCAGGGAGCCCGATGTGGGACTTGATCCCGGGACTTCAGGATCACGACCTGAGCCGAAGGCAGTCGCTTGACCAAGTGAGCCACCCAGGCACCCGGCCTCAGGAGCTTTCACCCAGGGTCACCCAACTGCTGAGCACCCCCGCACACACCATTTGATCTGCTCTGACACCCCTAAGAGGGTAAGGGAAACCCTGGGCCTCTGTGTCTTGATGGGGAGAACCCAAGACAAAGTGGATCAGTGCCAGGTCCACTTGGCAGGCCCCTAACTGAGCTCTGTGGAGGCACTTGGGGGGCTGTGCTGGGGTTTGGGCAAGGGCCTGGGGCCAGATCAGGGACAGCTGAGAGATCTTGTCATACTGACGTCGCCATAACTACTGTCTGATCAGTCCTCATTTTACAGCGGGGGGAAACATCGCGGTCAGGATAGCAGCAGGTGCCAGAGAGGATGGGCGCACTGGCCCCAGCTCTGCCAGAACTCAGTTCCCTAACTCCAGGGGGAGGGGCCTGTGAGTTCTTTTACGGGAGGCAGAAGGAGGCCCGGGAAGCAGGACTCGGCCAAAGTCACTCGGCGGGAAAATGTCACCCCCGCAGGGGAAGTGGAGGGACGAGGAGGCCAGGCCGGCCGCCAGGGAGTTAAGGGGCGACTCCGGCCCCGCCCTCGCAGCGGAGCAGCGCCCCGCGCGGGTGGGGAGGGCGGGACCTCGCCCCGCCCCACCGGCCCCCGCCCCGCCCCGTCTGGGCGCGGCCCCGCTCCATTGGCTGCTCGCGGTGACCGCCGCCAGATCCGCCCCCGCGGGGAGCGAGTCCGCCGAGCCCGAGCCCGAGCGGCCGAGGCGCCGGAGCCGAGCCCGGTTCAGCTACCGCAGCCGCTGCCGCCGCCGCCGCCGCCGCCGCCGCCGCCGTCCCCCGCCCCCCCCCCCCCCCCCCCCCACGAGCCCGGCCCGATGCCGGCCGAACTCAGACAGGTTGGAGGGAACTTGGTCTCATGCGTGGGGGCACCGTCCCGGGGGCCCGGCGGCGGAGGGCGGGGCGCCGGCCTTCCCGGGAGGACCCGCTTTTGTTCCGCGGAGCCGCCGGCCGGAGAAGGCTATTGTCTGCGCTTCGGGCCGGCACGTTCGGCCCCGGGGCGGGCGGGGCGGCGGAGTGAGCGCGCCGCCCGGGGGGTGTGCAAGGCGCGGGGCGGGGCCGCGAGGTTTCTGGGGACCGGCCGCCGGCCCCGGGCGTTGCGACTCGGCGCCGGGAGGCGAGGCCGGGATCAGGGTGGGTGCACCCCAGGGCAGCGCCCAGGACAGGTGCCTGGGGTGGGGGTGGTTGGTGAGGTCCTTCCTGAGCAGCCCCTCTGGGCGGGACAGATGCGGAGTCCGGAGAGGGCAGCCGGGCTAGGCCTCCAGCTCCCTGGGGGGCTCGGTGGGCCTCCCCTCCCCTCCACACTCTTAGCGCGGGCTCCGACTCTAGAGACCTGCGAGGAGCTTCCGGAGCCTTAATGGAAGCCCTGTCTGCCACGGCAGCGCACGTGAGGGGAGGGGTGGAGGGAGGAGGGGGGGGGTCTCCGGGGAAAACCCTGGGAGTCAGCCTCCCAGTGGTGGGAGGGAGCGGGAGGGAGGCGTGTGGGCAGCCAGCACCTCCTGCTTACGGGGTTTGGGGTCCAGTAACAGGCAGGGAAACTGAGGCCAACTGGAGGAGCAACTGCCCCAGGTCCCTTGTCATTGGGGGCCGGGTCACACCTGCCTCTCCCTGGCAGCTGGGTTTCTGCTGTGCGTCTCTGGTATGGCCCCTAGGGTCAGGCCACTGACTGTCCCAGAGATGTAAGGGTCAGCTGGGGGGAGTTGGGGCTGCTGTGTAGCTGATAAATGCGGGCTGGGCTTGGAGAAACCGGGGTAGGTGACAGCCAGCCCTGCTATCCCCCGCAACCTTGCTTCCCCAGTCTGGTGGGCACTCACTGCCCCTTGGCCTCTTGGCCACTCAGTGTGGACTGCAGGCCCTGGCAGGCGGCTTCTGCTCTGGAGGGGTACCCTAACCCCATCTGCCTGGGCTGGGCAGAGGCTCTGGGCATCAAGAGAGGGCATCTGTGGTGGCCAAGGGCTTGCTCTGTGGAGAGAGATGCCAGCCTGGATTGTCTTGGACTCTATCAGGGATGGCTGTGCTGGGGTGGAGGGGTTAGGGGAACACGTTCATTCCTTCACTTCTCCCTCCCTCCCTCCCTCCCTCCCTCCCTCCCTCCTCCCTCCCTCCATTCATTCAGTGCTAGCTGTCTTGTGCCTTCTTCGGGCCAGGATTGGGAATTGTGGGAGCCAGGTGTGGGATCCTACCTTAACCTATTACCTGCATGTATGGTGGGACCATGGACAGGGTGGGGCACCTGTCTTGAGGCTTGCTCTTCATGATACGTACCATGGGTGCTCATCTGTGAAGTGCGGTTGGTGACATAGATCCATGCCTCTGCGACCCCAGTCCAGCCCCCCTCCCGCATTAAGACTTGGCTTGTTTCCCCGTCCCCTCTCTCTGCCATTCCCACACGTACCTCAGAGGTGGTTGTGGGCTTTTGCCCAGGCGGCGGCCCCTCTGTATGTTGGCTCACATCTTATATTCTACTGCCCATGTCCCTTAGATCTGGCCATGAGGGTGGGACTGGCACTATCCCGCTTGTCCTTTGGCCTTGATATCCTGGGTGCTTTCTGTTTCCATATGAGGAAGCCAAGCCCCGGGTGTGTGACAGGGCCTAGGAGACCCTCTTGAGAGCAGTGGTGGCTGGTTATGTTTACCTTTCTGAGTACTGGCCACTCTGGCCCCGGGCGCTTGGAGTCTTGGGCCAGGCCCCTTCCACAAGTTCAAGGAAACTCCTGGGAAATCCCAGGTCTGGACAGCAGCCCCACTCTGGGCCAGACCTGTAGACCATGGACCAGGTGGACCATGGATGGGAGCGCCGGGGGGCAGTTTGGGCCCTGGAGGTAGGCTATGGGAGGCAGGTCAGTGGTCCCAGGAAGAGGGGCAAGAATGAAGCTAGGGCTGGGGATGGGTGACAAGATACAGTTGACAGGATTTGGCAAGATTTGGGATGTGAAGGGCTGGGGGTTGTGTGTCCAGGCTGGTGCTCATGTCTGGGCTACCGGGGGGACCTGAGTTGCAGGGCCAGGGGTCCTGTGTGCCGCCCTGGATAGGTGGACATGTGGCCCTAGAACAGGGTCTCGAGGTCAGATGAGGATGCAGGCACCCCGGTCAGCTGCCTCTCTTGAGTGCCAACTATGTGCTGGTCATCAGGCTTTGGTTCCCTACTCTGCTGCCAGCTCTGAGAGCCCCCAGAGTGGGTGGTTGAGTGGGTGTCCAGGCAGTCTGGACACAGGGGTGGGAGACAGGAGGAGGTGACGGGGATGTGTCAGCATGTGCAAGTCCCTCTGGGGGCAGTGGGCACTGTGTCCAGGGGCTGTTAGGACAACATGCAGATTGACGCGCTTGGGCCCGGGGGCCAGCTGGGTGCTTACACACACACACACACACACACACACACACACACGTCTGTGCACATGTGCCTGTTGGAAGCACCAGGTACATGCACGCATGTCCAGGTCCTCATCTGCATGTGTGCCCAGGCGTGTGTAACAGGGGCCGGGCCTTCCTGTGATCATCGGCTGACTCTCGCTCCCGCCTGCCCGCCAGCCTGGGTGAAGTCATCGCCTGTTTTTAGCTCTCTGAGGTCATTTGCCAGTGGGGGCTCTTGGGGCCTCAGGATCCCACTACTGGGCTGCCTGGGCTGTGCATTAGTGGGCGATGCTGCAGGGTTGCCAGGCCTTGTGGGGTGGGGGGTTCCTGGCTCTTCTGGAGCCCCATCCCTTTGTTCCCTCTACTGCGCTGTGTCAGACCCTCATCACAGGCTAGAGTGAGAACAAACCGAGTCAGAGTAGCATTGAGGTCTGAGGTATGCTTACTCCTTCTCCCTCCTCACCAGGGAGTTGGAGGCTCTTCTCTGAGAGTGTTCATGTATGCAGATCGACTCAGGGGCCATGTGCTCCTGGCCAGGCTGTGGTCCCCTCTTGTCAGTCTTACTCCTCGCTCCTCCCCTCACTTGCAGCCACCAGGGTGTGGCCCCAGGCCCCTCCATGCCTGGCCCCCCAGGGCCCAGCCAAGAGAGCTCGGCGCCTGACACACATTTGCTCCCACAGTTGCCAAATACAGGTGGGGTCGCCAAGGTGCCAGCAGTGACAGGCTCTCCCTGAATCTTCTGCTCCAGAACCATCCCAGCTCCCAGTGCCCTCAGAGAAGGGTCCAGGCCGCTGTGCCTGGCAGCCCAGCTGCATGTCCCCGTTCAGGGTCTCAGTTTACTCCTCTTTCTCAGGGAACATCGTTCTTCCTTCCTGGCCAGGTCCCCACCAGGCATTCCACCTACAACCCCAAACTGAGTGGCAGCCAAGGTTGTGGCCCACAAGGGGTGAGGTCTCGCTAAAAGGCCGTGCAAAACCATTTTCCCTGTGGATGCCTGAAATTCCCTGTCAGTGGTTTGTGAAGGCCTGGTTAAGCCTCTCCCTTCTGTTAGGCCTCAGTTTCCTTTTTTATAAAATTACGTATTGTTGTCCTCTGCTTCTGGGGGCAGAGGCTGCATTCTGTGACTTCCTTCCTGTGTCACCAGAGCCCAGGGGATACACCTGTCCTAACACGGTGCATGCCTCTCTCTGGACCCCTGAAGAGTTTGCGGGGGCCCAGAATCTTAGCACTATGTGCAATTGGGGTTTTAAGCATTTTGTCAGGACAGGACCCCAACCTGAGGAGACTTCACACCCTGAGGACCTCGGGAGGCAGGCCATTGGGCAGCTCTGGGCACCTAGGCTTGCATACCTCCCAGGCCCAGGACCAGGAGCAGAGTAGGACTCTGGGGGCAGGCAGACAGGGGTGTGGCCTTCCTTGGGCCTCAGCTCTGTTTCTGTGTAGGGCCTCAGAGGCTTGGGGCCCAAACAGGGGACCCATTCCTCAAGGCACAGCATCTGGGCCACAGAGCAGGGCCTGTCCTCCTGCTGACCTGGCCCCCGCTGCCCAGGAATGTGCTCCTGCTCGCTTGCCCGCTGCGGCTTGGGTTTCAGCCCCTACCCATCCTGCCAGATGCTAATCCTAGGACATTGGTGTGGTGCGGGGACCCATGTGGTCAGAGGCCCAGGGGTGAATGGACTTTGGCTTTCGGACCCCTTTGCCAGTCAGCACAGTCAGTTCAGCTCTGCTCTGGACTGGCCTGTCCTCTTTGAGCCTCCGTTTCCCCACTGGCAAGTCTGACCATAGGCTTATGGGCCTTAAAAGGGCCTCTGTCCAGAGCTATCTTGCCTGAATTCCACCATGGTTATCCCCTGCAGGGATGAAGGCAAGGGGAGCTGGGCTCTGATAAAACACCCAGCATCTCACTGGGGAGCACCAAACACTGGCCCAAATGAGGTAGGGCCAGGCTGTGCCCACTCACCACCCTAGGAGTGTCCAGGCCGGAAGGAGCAAGGGTATTTTGGGCATTCTGAGAACTGAGTATTTCTGTCCTGCGAGGGCGTCTAGCTGGCCTTGGGAACAGTTGGGGGGGGTTCCTGGGTATGGCCCTGGGGAGTCTGTGAGCAGTGCTGAAACTGCTCCCCCAAGGCCTCTGCACTCAAGGTTTCTTGGGTGGGGCAGGGAGGAGGCCCAGGACATGGGAGGGCCCAGTCAGGGGTAGTGACCCATGTCCAGAGTTCGACCTGCAGGTCCCACCAATCTCCTTGGGCCACCAGGAACCTGTAGCAACCAGGCCTTGCAGCTCAGATGGGGCTGCCCAAGACTGCACCACTGGGGTCAGGGGCTTTATCTGCCAGCTCAGTCCAAGGAGGCGCCAGGATTGGGGGAGGTCAACCCCCAGAGGTCCCCATGGGATAGGGCAATAGGGCCGGTCAGCCCCATGGCGTTCAGAGGCAGGAGCGGGCTGCTGTCTTCACCAGCTGGGGCTTGCAGGCCCTGGGGTCCATGGGCTCCAGGGGTGGGCAGAAGGCCCTCCTGGCCTCGGGGCCAGCACAAGCATCTACACTCCAGGGCCAGGCGAGCGATGGGTCCTCCCACTGACACCCATTCTCCCCCGCTCCCTTGCCCAGGAGCAGAGCCCGGGCAGCCAGGCCTCACTGGCCACAATGCCAGAGGCACCCGAGGTGCTGGAGGAGACAGTGACAGTAGAGGAGGACCCTGGCACGCCCACCTCCCACGTGTCCATTGTCACATCAGAAGATGGCACTACCCGGCGCACTGAGACCAAGGTATGGCCAGGCCCCGGCAGTGGGCAAGCAGGCTGTGTAGCCACGGTTGTTCCATGTACAGAGTGGCCCCCCGGGTGCCACCTGTTGGTCGGGTGGGAGACCGAGGCCACCCTGGCCCTACTGGGCCAGTGTCCGGGCCTCTTAGGCTGCCCAGCCTGCCCACCGGCCACCCACTTCCCCACCAGGTCACCAAGACGGTCAAGACGGTGACCACGAGGACAGTGCGGCAGGTGCCCGTAGGCCCAGATGGCCTCCCCCTGCTGGACGGCGGCCCTCCACTAGGCCCCTTCACAGACGGCCCTCTGGACCGGCACTTCCTGTTGCGCGGGGGTGGTCCGGCAGCCACGCTTTCCCGAGCCTACCTCAGCAGCGGGGGCAGCTTTACCGATGGCCCTGAGCCCCGTGATGTCCCCAGCTACGGCAGTCTCTCCCGTGGGCTGGGTGTGCGGCCCGCACGTGGCCCCCTTGGCCCAGGCCCCGTCGATGGCAGCTTCACACTGCCTGGCCGACGTGAGGCCTTCCCTGCAGGCCCTGAGGCTGTGCCACCAGCTGGTCGCTCCCAGCCCGAGCGCTTCCAGGCAGAGCCATACGGCTTGGAGGATGACACCCGCAGCCTGGCTGCCGATGACGAGGGTGGCCCGGAGCTGGAGCCTGACTATGGCACTGCCACAAGGAGGAGGCCTGAGTGTGGACGTGGCCTTCGTACCAGGTGAGCATCCTGAGCCTGGCCACTGCCTCCAGGAAGTCTGCCTTCCACTCCCCCACAGGAAGTCTAGCTGCTAGGGCTAAGTTAGTTGTGCACGTTAGTTTGAATTGGCCTCAATTCAAGGATAGCAACAAGGGAAGCTTCTGGGATGGTGGAAGTCACACTGGGCACCCTCCCTGTGGGTCTGGGGCATTAGGGAAGTTTGTGACAGTGCCCAACACCTGCTACCCCTGCTCCAGCCAGCCGGCCATGAAGATAGGAGCACAAGAGGCTCAGAGCGTTTCCTCTGAGTTTGAGGCTCCAGCCTTTCCCCAGGCCTCAAGTGCCCCTGTGTACAGAAGCAACCAGAAACTAGGCTCTCCAGCTCTTCCCAGCATAGACTCTGGTTCTGTCACCTTTGCTCTCAAGTTTTTCTATCTGTAGAGTGAGAACATGACCCTTGGTATGGATTATGCTGTGTGACCGCAGGAAAGACACCTGACCCCTCCTAGCCTCAATCCCTGCCCTAGGAAGTAGGCTTGATGGTGACAACCCACAGGGACATCTTGTACTCCGGGGGATCGGTGGCCTGAATGCTCCTCATATGGTCCCACCAGGATGGCTGTGTGCAGGGAGGGTCACCTCCTACCCCCACATCCTGGCAGATCCCACATTGCCGAGATGAGCCTCATGGGAAAGCAGGACCCCAGCCCCAGACAGATGTTTCATAGAAATGCATTTAGCTCAGAATTGGGGAATGCTGCATGGTAATGGGAGTGAGTGAGCTCCCCATCTCAGGGACACCCAAGCTATGATAACCATTGGCTGGTGTTTGGCCATGTCACTGGCTGTGAGTCAGTTCTTGCTGGCCTGGGGTGTAACTCTCAGCACCCACTCGGTGCTTGGGGTCCAGTACCAATGCTGCAGGCCTATCCCCACCCTTCAAGGGTTCGTGGTCCCCTGGAGAAGATAATGGCGGGGTAGCTCCAAAGCAGGCATCTTTGGGCAGTGCCGAGATGTTCCTGCGCCCTGCCTGCCTGCACAGGGCCTACGAGGATGTGGCAGATGATGGTGGTGAGCTGATGGAGGAGCGGCCCCCGTTTCCGGCTGCGACGGCACCCCTGGCCCAGCCAGAACGGGGCAGCCTAGGCAGCCTGGACCGAGTGGTACGGCGGTCACCCTCAGTTGACAGCGCCCGTAAGGAGCCGCGTTGGCGGGACCCCGAGCTGCCAGAGGTTCTGGCCATGCTGCGACACCCCGTGGACCCTGTGAAAGCCAATGCGGCCGCCTACCTGCAACACCTGTGCTTTGAGAATGAGGGTGTCAAGCGCCGTGTGCGGCAGCTGCGGGGCCTGCCTCTGCTCGTGGCTCTGCTGGACCACCCGAGGGCGGAGGTGCGGCGGCGGGCCTGCGGGGCTCTGCGAAACCTCTCCTACGGCCGAGACACGGACAACAAGGCTGCCATCCGGGACTGTGGCGGTGTGCCTGCCCTGGTGCGCCTGCTGCGGGCTGCCCGGGACAATGAGGTCCGAGAGCTTGTCACAGGTGAGTGACACCTGGCTTCCCCTCGTCCCTCAGGGAGAGGAGAGTGAAGCTTGGCCAGGGAAAGTCACCCCCCCACCCCGCCACCACCACCCGCCCATTTAGTCAGGAGGTCCAGCTGCTGGGGGTAGGCATTAGGCTTAGACTGAGAGGTCCCCAGTCTCTCTACCTCTGGACTTTGCTGCCTCTCAGGCAGGCCCCCTCTCCACCTGCCCCCATGTCCCCATACTCCTCCAGGTCCAGCCTCCTGGTCCCACCCTCCAGTGGGGCCCAGTGCTGGGGGATTGTGCCTTATGGGCCCCAATTGGCCAGGTAGGGTCGTGTGACCACTTCAGGTGGTGCCAGTGAGGCAGTAGTGCCGCACCCCCCACCCCAACGTGGCTAAGAAGGGATGGGGAAGAGAAGGCATCTGCTTGTCCAGCCACAGGCCCCCGGCCAGCCCTTTCCTGTGTCCCAGCCCCTCTCAGCTGGTAGCTACTGTGAGGTGCCTGTGCACATCTTGCCTGGGCCAAGGTGGGCACCCAGGACCTCTCACGGCTTTTTGTTTGTTTGTTTGTTTGTTTGTTTGTTTGTTTCTCTCACGGCTTTTGTCACTTCCTGCCTTCGGGTCTGATTGGGGTATGTCCTGAGCGAGGTCACATGGGGAGGTCGGAAGGTCGCTGCCTGTGTGGTGAGCACTGGCTGGTTGATGGCGCCCTGCAGGCACACTCTGGAACCTGTCATCCTACGAGCCCCTGAAGATGGTCATCATTGACCACGGCCTGCAGACGCTGACCCACGAGGTCATTGTGCCCCACTCGGGCTGGGAGCGCGAGCCCAACGAGGATTCCAAGCCAAGGGATGCTGAGTGGACAACAGTCTTCAAGAACACATCGGGCTGCTTGAGGTGTGGGTGGGGGCTGGGCTCGGGCACTCTCTGTGCAGCCACTCAGGACTGTTCCCGGCCAAGGAGGCAGGAGCCAGGCACCAGAGCCTGTATGCACACCTGGGAATGTCCTCATGTCTGGTATAACGTGGAAGACCATTAGCCACCCAAGTCTTAGGAGCTTGGGACACAGCCATGTCACAGTTCCTGCCTGAGTCCTGAGAATGGGGCCTGATGGGGCTGTACTCGGCCCCAAGGGCAGCCTCTGGACAAGGTCTGCCACGCTCTCACATAGGACCCCATGTCTCCAGCCCTGCTCAGCTTCAACCCACTCTTCCATCACCATAACAGCCAGGGTAGGGGGAGCCGGGACCCTCATCTTCTGTCTGCCTCAGAGGCCTCATTCCATGTCCTTGTGACCTCGGCCCTAACCCTCCCACCCTGGGAATCACTAGAGTCCCCACAGGTGGTCCAGGGTCCCCATGGTCCTGTCTGTCCATCAGGACATAGCCCCATAGCCCTATGGGGTCCTCACCTCAGGGTAAGGTGGAACCCAGAACTATCACTGTGCGTGGATTCAGGACTCTGGACCCACTTCTGTCCCCTTCCAATTCTGCTGGGCATCAGAGAAGGCCCCCTGCCACACCAAGATGCCAGGCCAGGGCTCCCTCCTAGGGTCTCAGGGGTCGGGACACTGTCAGTAGCCCTAACAGGGTGGTGTCAGAGCTGGTTTTACAGATGAAGACAAGACCCCAAGGCCAGGGGGCGGGGGATGGGCTGGGAAGTTCCCGTGGGAGCCAGGGTTCACAGGGCTCGCTCTTGGCCCCCCAGGAACGTGAGTTCGGATGGTGCAGAGGCCCGGCGGCGGCTCCGGGAATGTGAAGGGCTGGTAGACGCCCTGCTGCACGCCCTGCAGTCAGCTGTGGGCAGGAAGGACACGGACAACAAGGTCGGGGGGGCCCCAGCAGGTCCCAGCGGGGTGCATCTCACAACCTCCTACAAAGGGTCGGGGACACGGAGCAGGAACTGGGCCCAGAGGGCCCTGAACCATTTGGGCAGCACAGGAGAAGTAGGCATATGCATTCTAGGGCAGTGCCCTGGCCACGGGCCGCCCCGTAGTGGACACAGTGAAGTCCCAGACAAGGTCCTACGTGCCGTGTGTTCTCCACCTTTTTCCTTCCTCAGCCCCTCCCTGGGAGTTCTCACCCCCGTGGGCTCCCTAGCTTAGGCCTCCTCATCTTTGCACCCCCAGTTCCTTCTGTGCGCACTGGCTGCGGACAGGTGTCCCGGGGAGGGGTGGCAGTCTCCGTGCCCACTGGGCTCTGCTCCACCATCTCTCCTCTCCCCACAGTCGGTGGAGAACTGTGTGTGTATCATGCGGAACCTGTCCTACCACGTGCACAAGGAGGTGCCTGGGGCCGACAGGTACCAGGAGGCTGAGCCGGGGCCCCTGGGCGTTGCTGCGGGCTCCCAGCGCCGGAGGAGGGATGACGCTGGCTGCTTCGGTGGCAAGAAGGCCAAAGGTGTGTGGGAGGGACTGGGGTACTACACTCTAGGACTCCCCCTGCCACCCCAGGCTGAACGGTCTCCATACCCACGGCCGTCACGGAAGCCAGAGACCACCTGGTCAGCTCCTGATGGGCAGGTGGCGAAGCAGGGAGCCAAGGAGGGTGTACCCAGCCTGCTGGGTCATCCGGCTGACGGGGCAGCCTTCCCTCATCTGCACTCTGGGGCCCCCGGGGGAGGGCAGGAGCGAACCTACATGGTGTCCCTGCTGCTGCCTGGACTGTGCCTCAGCTCCGGGAAGGGTTCTTTGGGCCCGTGTTTGGAAAGCGCTGAAGACGTTGCTGCCTCCTGGCGTTCACAGAGCACCTGGAGACTTTGAGATGCCCCGGAGGCAGCACCCCACCCTGCCTTCACGCCATCCCACCCGGCATTTGCCAGGTGCAGGTTTCGGGATCTACATTCTCTGGCACCTGCTGGGTGACGTCTGTGCACTGCCTTCATCTGCCCCCCCCCCCCACTCCCCATGTGCACCTGTTCTGACCCTAGGCCTCCCCTCTCTTGTTCCACTTCTGGGCACTCAGCCCTCCACAGTGATCGGGGCGGGGGGGGGAGTTCCACGACCCATCTATTCAACCCAGGGTTTGCAGTGGGTAGTCGAGGCCTCCTGGGAGGGCGTGGGAGGGGGTGCTGCCCGCTCAGGCTCATCTCCTCTCTCCTGTGCTTCCTCCGGCCGCCCAGAGGAGTGGTTCCATCAAGGTGAGTCCCTATTTGTCCTGCTGTCCAGGCCCGGTGGGGGCAGTGGGCACCGGGGAGGTGCCGCCCACCCTTATTGTCCAGGCAGTCCTCTCCATGACGACGACAGGGTGATCTAGCCTCCGGGCCCTGCCCCATCCCCAGTCCCTTTCCCGGGCAGCCATCTCCATGACAACTGTGTGGACATGACAACGGCAGGAATGTCAGCCCTGGACTCATTGGGAGGCCAACGGGCTGTTCCTCTGTAACCTCAGACTCTGCTACCCAGGCAGGGCCGGGCCTGGAGCTGGAGCAGGGAGAGTCAAGGGCGGGAGGTGGGGGGCAGGGTCTGGGTGTATTTGTCCCCACAGGCACCAGGGAGCAAAGTCTGCCCCTGGGAATGAGGCGATGTGTGGCTTAAAGGGACCACACAAAGGCCCCGTGAGGCTGGGCAGAACAGGGAGCCCAGATCATCAGAACTCAGCTCTGCTGCCTTTCAGAGAAGAAGCTCCCTCGTCTGAGATGAGGGTGACTGGCTTCTCGTGAGCTCACTCACAGAGTGGTGCAGGCCGAGGCTGACAAGTGCTAGGTGGGGTTGCTCTAGGGGCTCAGCCTGTGGGTGGAGGTCTTTCCTAGCCAGCAGAGCCTGGGACCAGGTCCTGACCCCAGACGGGCATTTCCCCGTGGCTGGGACTCTTGACCCCATCCCTGCTTTACTGTGCAACTGGGCAGGTCTCGTCCTTGGCAGCCCCCAGCTTCCCTGTACCTCCCTGTCATCATGCAGCCTGGGCTCCTGGCTCCCAGTAGCTGCAGGGAGGCCGTTGGGTGGTCAGCAGTGCTGCTCCCCGGCACCTGACAGATCAGTCCTGGCTGCTGGGGGCAAGGCTGGGACATTCCCAGGCCCCATCCCAGGGCCTCCTGGTGCCCAGTCCTGGACTTGGGGGTGCTCTTTGGGCCTTGGGCAGGAAAGTGCTATGTCCACCCTCCTGGCGCATACCTGCTCTGTGCAGGCCCGGCTTCACCTCCGTCTATTCTCTGTTCCAGGGAAGAAGGATGGTGAGATGGACCGGAACTTTGACACACTGGACCTGCCCAAGCGAACTGAGGCTGCCAAAGGTGAGTGGGCGGAGGCAGAGTTCAGCCCAGGCCCACGCAGGTGGCCAAGCTTTGTGCTACCAAGAAGGTGTGGAGGGCCTTGGGGAGCCAATGGAGAAACAGCCCACAGGTGTGGGGCTTCCCAGAAGGCTGTCCAGTCCCTGGGTACCTGCTGTGGGTTCAGAATCAGGGCCAGTTGCGTGGGTCACTCCAGGCAGGGCAGGAGGCAGAGGCACGGAGAGGCCAGGCATTTGCAAGGTCATGCAGCATGTGGAAGACTAGAGGGGACAGAGTGAGGCCTTTAGTGAAGGGCAGAGACCAGCTAGGCAGGACCTCCAATGTCCTCTGAGGAGCTCACGTTCACTCCCAGGGGTCTGGGGGCTGAGGTGTCCAGTCAGGTCTAGTCCGGAGGCTGATAGTGCAGGGGGCAGAGTGGTTTGTCTTTCTCGTCCCCTGTGTCTGTTGGAGTCTTCCTGTGTGCTGGCGCCGTTCTGGATAGGGAATCGACCCTGAGTAAGGGAGCTCTGCCCTGGTGAGCCCCAGACCACGGGCCACCCTGCAAGCCCAGACACCTCCAAGCAGGGTGGAAGACCCCAGCCATGAGGCCTAGGGGAAAACATCACACACAGACCGGTGTATGCGGACGCCTTCAGGGGGGACACCCTGAGTAGGGGACATGCTTGGAGCATCTGGGGAACAGGAAGCCCAGCAGAGCTGGAGTGAAGGGACCGTGAGGCATGAGGAATGGGGAGGGGGTGATAAAACGTGGGGTGGGAGGACAGGGGAGAGGGAGTAATGTCTGGGTACAGGCCAACTGAAAGGCTGCTCAGCCCCTCCTCTCTGGAGTACCTTGGAGCAGCTCTGCTGCACTGTGGGGCCAGGGCCTCAATTGATGGGGGACCAGGAATGGTTGAGCAGGGTGCAGACTGAGAAGGCAGGCCCTGTTGCTAGGGGCGTGCACTGGTAACAGCCTAAGTTACATAGGAGAGAACAGGGCCCTGTTCTGGCTAGGGCTCCTCCCCCTAGTTGCACAGCCTGTCTACCCAGGAGTGCTGGCCTTGTTGTTAGGGACGTTGAGTCCTGTTGCTAGGGGAGCAGCCCTGGTTGCCACCTCCCTCCCTACTCCAGGCCTTCTGGATGCTGTGGCTGCCAGGCAGGTCCAATACCATTTCTTTGGAAGCAGGGTCAAGGGAACAACGACCTCACTTAGACCCACTGCCTCCTCACTGAGCCTCTGTTCTGCTATGAAACGGGAATGCTTTCTCCCTTGGGTGGCTCAGAACGGGTGAATGTGTTGATGTTAAATTTTCCCTGACTGCACCATACCCATCCCTGGCCCCAGCTGACTCTTGCCCTGGGGGCATTGATGGGAGGAGCGGGGAGAGGGGGTGATGGGGGGGGGCCTGGGTGACTGTGGGCTGTGGGTGCTCTGTGCCCAGGCTTTGAGCTGCTGTATCAGCCCGAGGTGGTACGTCTCTACCTCTCCCTCCTCACCGAGAGCCGGAACTTTAACACCCTGGAGGCTGCTGCTGGTGCCCTACAGAACCTCAGCGCCGGCAACTGGATGGTGAGAGGCCGAATCTGGCAGGGAGGGGACAGACAGAATCCTAGGTACCCTGTTGGTGCTGGCCTCTGCCTTTGCCCAGGCTGCGGGGGTGGGGACCACACGGGACACAGTGCCTCCCCAGGGTCCGGGAGGTTCGCGGCACAAAGGATGCCAGCTGGAGGTGGCATTGAGTTGCTTGGGTAGGGCTTTGGCTTGCCAGGGAGGAGGGTCCAGCCAGAGGGAACAGTCGGCTCAGGTAGCAGAGTGTCGAGGCGTGTGGGCGGGACCCAGTGTGCTGAGCACACTCCCCGCTCCACTGCCACAGTGGGCCACCTACATCCGTGCCACGGTGCGCAAGGAGCGTGGCCTTCCGGTGCTCGTGGAGCTGCTGCAGTCCGAGACTGACAAGGTGGTGCGTGCTGTTGCCATCGCCCTGCGCAACCTCTCCCTGGACCGGCGCAACAAGGACCTCATTGGTGAGGACGCGGGTGGGGCAGAGCCAGGATGTAGAACCCTGTGGGCTGCTCTGGGGTCCCACTGGCAGGGGCTGGGGGCCGGCAGGGTGGGGAGGAGTTCAGGGGCCCAGCCCTGCCCCTGTCATTCTGTCCCAGCCGCTGGAGCTGGGATCTTCCTGAGCAGTCTCAAGGCCTAGCCCCTGGACACGGTGGGTGACTTTGCCGCTTCCCGGGGCTCTCCTGATGGATCCCGCGCCCCGCCGCTGGGCTGGGCAGAGGCATGTCCTGACAACTGCCCCTGCCCTTCAGGGAGCTATGCCATGGCCGAGCTGGTGCGGAACGTGCGCAATGCGCAGGCTCCGGCGCGACCAGGTGCCCGCCTGGAGGAGGACACCGTGGTGGCCGTGCTCAACACCATCCACGAGATCGTGTCCGACAGCCTGGACAATGCGCGCTCACTACTCCAGGCCCGAGGCGTTCCAGCGCTGGTGGCCCTTGGCGCTGCCAGGTGGGTGAGGGTGCAGCCCGGGGAGGGCGGGGGCCCAGGGGGAGGGCGGGGCGGGGCCGGTTGCTGACCCCGCCCTGCGCCTGGCCGCAGCCAATCGGTACGTGAAGCGAAGGCCGCCTCCCACGTGCTGCAGACTGTGTGGAGCTACAAGGAGCTGCGTGGCGCCCTACAGAAGGATGGCTGGACCAAGGCACGCTTCCAGGTGCGGCCTGCCTGGCCTTTCTTTTCCTCTTTCACTTCTCCAGGCTAGGTCCCCCGCAGGACTGCCCCTGACTCCACACCCTGTTTTGTGCCCCCCCCCCCCCCCCAGTCAGCTGCTGCTACCGCTAAGGGACCCAAAGGAGCACCGAGTCCCGGAGGCTTTGACGACAGCACGCTGCCACTGGTGGACAAGAGCCTTGGTGAATACGGGGTCGGGGCATGGAAACCTATCTCTGAGGTATAAGAGATGCTCCTCCACCTAGGTGCATTGATGGTGACAAGGCAGGTGAGAAGTAGGGGGGCCCCTTTCCTGGCTTGCAGCCTCCTACAATCTCTACATCCATGGTGTCCACAGTGATGTTAAGTGAGGGTGGGGGGGTGTCAATGGCAGAGGCCCAGCAGAATGGTGCAAAGATGTTAGCGACAAAGGGTACCCAGGGTCAACGGAGGCCAGCCCTGCTGTGGGTTTGTCTGTCCTGGTATCCCCACTGGTTCTTGCAACCAGCCAGCCACCTGGCTTGTACCTTGCAGATGGCGAGAAACCAGGCAGCCGAGACGTGATCCCCATGGAGGCACTTGGCCCAGGTGAGTGCAGATACAGGGCTGCTTGTTTCCTGGGGGGGGGGTGGGGGGCGGGGATGGCGTTGAAATGGACCAGGTGGTTTTGCCTTGTGTGTTTGGTGCTGGGAAAGCCTTCCAAGGAGGTGCTGGTTGGAAAAGAGAATTTGGTTTAGCAGTGCTGCTGAGGGGGGTGGGCAGCCAGGGAGGGGTCAGTGCCCAGCCAAGGTCTCTGGTCTGCCAGCCTAAGAGGGCTGGAGGGTTCTGAGCGACCAGGGTGGGAGGGGCCACGAGAAGACCTGGCCTAGGCCTCCAGCGCAGTGCTGGGGCAGGGCAGGTGGGGGTATCTCCCCGTGCACCCTGTCCCAGGGGCCCCCTGTGTCTGGGCTGAGAGGGAGATCTGCTCCTGCGATGCCTGCCCCTCAGAGTTCCCCTCATGTCCCCACCCTAAGACGGATACTCCACTGTGGACCGGAGGGAGAGGAGGGCTCGAGGTAGTGACCCTGCAGGGGAGGCCTCTGAGAAGGAACCGTTGAAAGTAAGTGGCTGTGGGCAGGTGCCTAGGGAGGTGCCTAGGGCATGCCTGAGAGGGGCCCTGGCAAGGTGCTGAGTTTAGGCTGCCCAGTCCACCTGGGGTGGGGCTCACCTCCAGGACAGCTGGGCTGGGAGATGGAGCCTGGGGCCTGGCCCCCCTGCCTCGGGAAGTTTATCGTCGGAGTCAGTCTGTGGGTGCAGGTGGTTTGAAGCTCACACCCACTGGGAGGGAGGGGGCATGGGACAGAGGGCACTGCCCAAAACAATGCACAAGGGCCAGGGGAGTCTGAGCACGAGTGTCTTCACCCTTCTCTGCCTGCGTGTGTGTGTGTGTGTGTGTGTGTGTTTGGGGGGGTGGGGGATGGGCCCACCGTTGTCCTGCCTCCTGGGTGGCACCTGCCAACCTGCTCTGTGACCGTCCCGTGGCTTTGGGCACAGGCCTGTGTGTGTCCACGCATCCGTGTGCATCTTTGTGAGCCACACTAGCTCAGCTCCCCCATCGTGTGCACCTGGGCTCTGGCCTCACCCACTGAGCAGCCCAGCCCCCACCCACCAGCGCTGACTAACCTGCTCTGTTCTGCCTCTGACGCCCTCCTGCCCACTGCCCATCCGCTGCAGCCCGACCCCGGCAGGAAGGTTCCTCCTGGGCCCAGCAGGCCTGCAGTCAGGCTGGTGGACGCCGTGGGGGACGCTAAGCCTCAGCCCGTTGACTCCTGGGTCTAGCTTGCATGCCTGGTACGTTCTCTGGTCTGGTTTCTCATTCAGCTGTTTCCTGTCCTTTGGGAAGGGGCTTCTCGTTAATCTCTGCTGGCTGCATGTTCTGTCCCTTGGTGCTCCCTGGTGGGACTCCAGCTTCTAGCTCAGCAGGCTTAAATGCCCATCTTAGGGATAGGCTGGGGTCTGAGATGGACATGTCCCCCTGGGCCAGCAGTCCCGGCTCAGGCACTGTGTCATCGGGGCCCAGAGCAAATGGGGCCAGAGCAGAGACATTTAAATGCCCCAAGCACAGTGCCCCCCCCAACGACCAGCGAGTCGGACTGGCCCTGATGCTGAGATTCTCGGGGTCAGCCCCTGCCACCTCCAGCAGCTGCCTTGGTCCACACTTTTGTTGGCCTAGTCTGTGGAGGGGTCCGCCAGCCCCCGGGCCGTCCTGCTTAACCTTCCCCTCTCCCTCCGTAGGTCTCGGGCCCAGCCATTTGTTCTTAGGGACCTGATCATGGGAAGAAGGGAACTCCAGGGCCGGCCCTTCCAGACCCTGCTGTGGAGCTTGGGGCCCCCTGGCGGCCGGGGTTGGCAGCGCTTCTCGCCGGGGAGCCAGGGCTCGACCTTCTGAACACACACCTCCCTTCCCACCCCTCGCTCCCTCCCTCCTAACTCCCTAGGCTGAGTTAGCTGTTTACTGACATGGTGCTGTGTGCGAGTGAGAGAGAGAGAGAGAGAGAGAGAGAGAGAGAGAAAGCCAGTGGAGCTGCCAGAGTGGGGCCCAGGGAAGCGGCAGGAAGGGCACCTGGCTTTGCTTTGGGGCTGGTGGTATAGAAGAGTGTGCTCTTGTGTGTGTGGGGCCCCAGAGGAGCCTGCAGCAGGGAAGGGAGGAGGGGGGCTCAGAGAAGGAGTTTGACTCTGGAAGGTAGAGGGGATCCGCTGGACGCTGGGTCCCACCCTGCATGGCCCATGGCGGGGGGGGGCGGACTGGCCCATGTGTGCAGAGAGGCTTTGGAGGCAGCAAGATGGGGGTCAGGCTGTGCTTGCCCCCACCCTGCCCTCGGCTACGTGGAACCCCAGTGCAGCAGGAGCCTTCCCTGAGCGACTCTGGCCTGGCCGTGGCTACCAGACCCTGTCTGCTGGAGCCCAGAGTCACACCTCCGGGACTGACCTTCGGCAGCAGTGGGGGACGCTGCCTAGTGCCTGCTGTTTGTGACTTAAAAACCGAAGAAAAACACTGACAAAAAGCATTAAAAACAAAACCAAAATAAGACTGTATTGGTAAACACCTAAATTTTTGTAAGAAAACTTAAAAATTAAAAAAAGCAACGAAACTTCCTATCTTCTGCGGCTCAGATCCTTTGCCACCGGCTGCTTGCTCTTCCCTGCTTGCCAGGGTGGGCATGGGTGGAGGTGGCCCCCGGGTATCCATGTGCTCTGTCCAGAGGGGGCTCAGCTCCCAGGCCACAGGGGTGGGCACATGTCCTCCCAGGCTCACTGCGATCCCCTTTCTGCACACACACACACACACACACACACACACACACACAGGAGAGGGCTTGTTTTGGGGTGATTAGCTGGGCCCCGAGTCCCACGGTGGTGTCCTGGCCAGAGGTCAGTCTACACACAGGTGGGCTCAGCCGGGATGGGGGCGGGGGGCAGGGGCGG
Source organism: Callorhinus ursinus (assembly GCF_003265705.2). NCBI lineage: Eukaryota > Metazoa > Chordata > Mammalia > Carnivora > Otariidae > Callorhinus > Callorhinus ursinus. Next base: position 866,764 of record NW_027397177.1, on the reverse strand, counting down.
GATCCCTGGAGAGCCTCTGAGGTAGCTAGGGGGCCTTGGGGCCAGGAGCCAGGGTTGGGACTGGGGATTTGGGCAGCTGTGGATTTAGGTAGATGCAAAGCAATTCTACTTCCCTTGCTAGCTGGGCAGCTGTAGAAGCGCCAGAGCTGACCTGAGCCCAGTCTTCCGTAAACAAGGCCGAGGAGGACTGGGGAAGTTGGCTTCTACTCAGTGCCACACAGAGACCCCAAGGGGCAAGGTGCCAGAGAGCTCACACCCTGCACTGTGGTAGGGGCCCCATGTCCACCGTTCCCTAGTGCCTGCCTGGTCAGAGATGGACAGGAAGGCTGACCAGCTGCCCTGTTCCAGTTTCCCAGGACAGCCTCCAGATGGGGGCTCACCTCAGCCTGCCCACATCCCCATGGGGATGCAACAGGTAACCTCAGCCTGGCCACATGAGCCCCCTGGGCCAGCATTAGCATCCAGGGAAGAGGAGCACTAGCTGACGGCATCACAGGAAAGAAGGAGCGGGGGAGCAGTTAAAAAGCACTAAGTTGATCTATTTAAATATTTAAAATTTTAATTTCTCTTTTAGCATCTTTTAAACATGATACTGGTATACAGGATTATTAGTAGTGAGCTGATTTTAGTAAGGAAGGTACATTTCATTCTTAAAAAGGTGAAAGAACTCAGGAGTCACAAGTGGGTGTGAGTTGTTGGGCACGGTGCCATCACTGAGGCATTGCTGCCACCTGGTGACAGCAAACCTCGAGGACAGACTGCGAGTGCCCAGCTCAACAGCTTCCACAGGTTCCCCACTTGCAGTGTCTACTGCATATGTCGATGCCTGAAGACCCATCCGTGTAAGAAACCCTATTGACTGAAATGCTGGTGGGAGCAAGAGACACTGTCACGGGCACCACCCGTCCCGAGCTGGTATTTACATACATACTTTACAGATTTATTGCAATGATTTTGTATGGTGAGCTGGCCGCACTTGGGGAAGACCAGGGGTAACAACAGCCAAGAGTCGCCGTGTAGAGGGGCCAGGGCCGGCAGGCTTTGGGCTCACATACCTCAAGTGTGCTACACTGGACCCCAGAACTGCAAAAGCGGGTTGGCAGGGGCGCATCCCTTGTGCCCTCAGGCTTGGCAAGGGATCCGGGAGCAGGGTGGGTGGTCAAGGCTGTGTTGGGCTGCCCGGGCCCATGTAGACAGCCTTCTCCAGGCCATCCACTGCCTTTGAGTATTCCAGGTACGAGGGAAAGTGTGTGCATTCAAAGCGGCTGTTCCCGCGCACGTATGCCAGGAAATCTGGTGTTCCCGGGAAGATGACGTTGTCGGCCAGCAACACTGTCCCCGTCCGTAGCAGGCCACACTCCTGCGGGGGACAGATGGTAGGAAAGGGTGAGGGTGACAGGTGCCCGGCAAGCCCATCCCAAACTGGGAGGATAAATGCTCTTGGAGATGGTGGCTCCATACACTGGCCTCTGCCTGGCCATGAGTCAGCCCTGGGCTGACTCCTGGGGTCACAAGGGTCTCCCCACTGCCTTCCATCTCCTCCCTGGCAGCTGAGCACATGTCCTGCCTTGAGAATGTGGTTCTGTGACGGAAACTCTTTTGCTCCCCATTAGGTCCTGCGTCCCCAACCCCTAGGACAGCGTGTGGCAGGCACACAGGAGTTGTTCAGTGATGCTAGCTGGATGAGGAAGTGGAAGAGACAACGGAGCCAGGATTCCGGCCATAGGGCCAACTCAAGGCCAGTGGGTCCTTCGGTCACCCGGTGCCAGGCTCTTGCAGGTGAGATGCCTGGTGCCCAGTGCACAGGCTGCTGTGCGCTGTCACTGGAGGTCCTCACCGGCCTGACCAGGGTGACCCTGCAGGGATGGGGGCCCCTCGGGGCTTTGCTCTGAACATCCCCAAAATCTGGCATGTGAGACGCCCCTTCTCTGCCAGCGCCTGGGCCTGGGCTCTGCAGAAGGAAGGAGCAGACAGACATGGCCAGGGTGGTGTGCTGGGGGCAAGGCTGCCTAGATTATAGGAAGCAATGGAAAGAGAGCTGGAGAGGAATTGCTTGCCTGTGCGGGAGGGGCAGACCAGGGCAACTGGTCACCCCAGTTGCCTTGTCCTAGATTTAACTCTGGAAGCATAGAGCTGCTTTTTCACATGATCATAAAAGTTAAAAAAAAATAAGCAATCTGAAACCTCAAAAGCAAAATCAAAGTGACCCCAAGCAGGTCTCAAATTGCCAACAGGACCACAAACAATGGAGCATCTCTAAGTGACTTAAAAACATGGGCTTTAACTCTGCATCCCCCCACCGCCCCGCCCCAGGGATGTGCCCTAGCACAGAGTCTTACAAGTGTCTCACTTCTCCTGGTGGCCATGGTCCCTTCCAGCCTGTGGGCTTGGGGAAGCCAAGGGTCCTCCGTAGCCCGAGTGGAAAACTCAACTGTGAGGTCAGTGAGGCGAGAGACAACCCACAAGCCAGAATTTGAACAGTTAAGTACCACCGTGAATCATGGCGCATTTCCTCATGTAAAAAGAAAGCTCCCTAGCAGTCTTGGCTAGAAAGCCCTAGAATGGAGAACTGTCCCGGAGGAGGCGCCCCGGGCCCAAGCCCCGGAAAGGCAGCTCAGGTCTCCAGCCGGAAGCGGACAAGGTGAGCAGGAGCAGACTTGAGGAGGCCCTGCTGGCCCCAGATGGGACAGTCAGTGGCATGAAAGTCATCAGACACTGGAAACCAAATGAGTTGACCAGGAAAGAAGGAACAAAAGAAAGAAGCTTTGGGCACGTTTGGAGGGTGCTGGGGCCTACCCACCCTTGAGGAAGCTGGACGGAAGGGAGAAAAAGGCAGCACCTATCCTGCCTTTCCCCAGCCATCACACGCCTCCCGACCCGGGACACAGACCCCTCGGAGAATTCTGGCCAGAAGCCTACCGCATCTGAACGAACCCGCTGCACGAACCCCTGCGGGGAGGAAACAGCCTTCCTGGAGGTGGTTTTAAACTGTGTCCACAGTTCCTTCTCCATTGGGTGGGCACCGGGCTTAGTGACTCGCTTCTAACAAAGGGAAGGAGGCAGAAGCGGCGGTGTATGCTTGCAGAGGCACCACGGCTCCCTTGTTGCCCCTTCCGTTTCTGCCTCCCATCCCTGGCTGTAGGGAAAGCCAGCCGCCGCCATGTTGTGAGGACACCCAAGCAGCCCCATGGAGAGCCTATGAGACATGGCACTGAGGCCTCCTCAGAGCAGCCATCCAATTTCAAATCGCCACCTGCCCCTGCCAGCCTCTAGGCCCCGACCGAGAGAGGTATGGCGGGACCACTGCAGAGCCAGGCTGACCTGGCAAAAGCCGAGGGCCCGCAGAGCCCAGCTGCGGGGCTAAAGAATGCGTGTGTAAAAAGCACAGCCATTCTCAATTCGTGACTTCTTTTCTTTTGAGATAATTACGAGCTTTGAACAAGGAGCACTGAGAAAACTATTAGTTTCCTAGTTACTAAACGGCAATATTTGCTACTTTTCTATAAATGCAGGCCCTGCAATTACCACACACACCAGAGCTGCTGAAATCCCTCCCTCCCTGTGCAGGCCCGGCTGGGTTGGCTGTCTGGCCTCTGCCCTCAACACCTGATGTCCAGGTTCATGCCACCGCCTCCCCCAGCCGGCCGTGCTCCCCACAGCTGCCTCGCTCCTCGCCCAAGGGTCTCCTTGCCATCCCCCCACTGAGGGGGGACTGAGCACCTGTCTCAGCAGGTAACCAGTCCAACTTCTAGCTCCTGGCTCCCCCGTCCCCCTCCACCCTCAGAGCTCAGCACCACCCTCTCTACAGCCATCCCTCCCCACACTCCACACACCCAACAGAGATCTTTTCTGGGGACAGATCTAACCTTGTCCTCACCCGCTTAAAACCCCCCATATGTCCCCACCGGTGTGTGGCGTTCAGGTCCCTCCACGTGTGGCTCTGGCCCACTGCCCCAGGATATCCCCACAATATCCTGTGCCCTCAAAGACCCCCGGCCGGGGCAGGTTCTTTCCTGCGTGGCCAGGCAGCTGGCCCTCCATGTCTGCACTAGAACCACTGGGTGCAAGGTCCTGCCCAGCCTCCAGCCATGGCTCCAGTGGCCATGCAGCCCACACTCACAGTCCCTCTGCACCGGGCAGAGTGGCCAGCCCATGGGGGAACTGAGGTGGGTGAGCATGGGACAGACAACATGGAATCACTCCCTGACCACCAGAAGGGGGAGGCCATGGTGGGGCAAAACATCCCAGCCCCCGGTGGAGGGCCAAGTAGCCACTAAGTGTGACCTTGACCGCCGAGGTGGGGGAAGGTAGTGATCATCTATACAAAGCTCTGTGTGTCAGCTCATTAAGGGCCCGCCCAGTGCCCCACCTGGGAACGAGGCAGCCTCACTGGTGGCTGGCCAAGCAGCCGCACTGAGGGCTGGGACAGGATGCGATGTGAGGACAGGGACAGAGGGCTGGAGGGGGCTGCGCAATAAGGAGCCTCAGGGGAAAACAGGCAGGAGATGCCCTATTGGTGCTCACCCCTCCCTGTCAACCCAGCGCAGGCCACCTAGCAGGCCCAGCCAACTCCTTCTGCCCAGAACGCCCTTCCTCCCATCCCCATGCCACCCTTGAGGCCTCCTCTGGCCCTCCACACTCCCTGCCCAAATCACCGATGCCACCAGGGCCAGCCAGGGCAGCCCCTGCACCAGCAGCCAGCAATGAGGCCCATGTGGGCCAGGTGGTTGCACAACTCACCTCCAGGAGGAGCGTGTCCGGCAGGTACCGGTCCTTCCAGTGGTCGAGGAAGACCATGTCTAGCGTGTCCACGTCATATTTCTTCTTCAGCTGGGGGATAAAGTCCTGGGATGCCCCGACCACCACGGTGACCTGGAACAGCACTCTGTCAGTGCCCATACTCACAGACTGCCCTGCCTGGACACCGGCTCGAGTGTCATCACCACTCTCCTTTGGGGTTCTGGGGAGGTAAGTCCCCACTCTACCCCTCCCTCCAAGGGCGGCCTTGGGAGTTTTCTGCTCTGTGGAACAGGGTGGCAAGACCTCCCTCACAGAGCTGCTGGGGGTTCTGGGAAACCTGGCCGGGGAGGCACCATGAGGCCAGGTACAACAGGCTGAATGTGGCCTTGAACTGCACTGGGGCGATCCAGGCCCTTCCCCTCCACCTCGCACCCAGCCCCTGGCGCCTCCGTGTCCGCATTCTTCACCCTGGGGCGGAAACACACCCTGTCCTGCAGGCCTGCGAAGTCCAGCATCTGCTGGGTGATGGCGGCGTAGTCCGGGTTGATCTCAATGGTGAGCAGGCGCGCCCCGGGCTCCAGCAGGCGGGCCATGCGCACGGCCGAGTAGCCACAGTAGGCGCCCAGCTCCAGCAGCACCCGCGGGCACTGCTCCTGCACCACTGCATCCAAGATCTGACCTGCGGGGCGGAGGAGAGCCTGAGCACAGCAGAGGGAAGTGACCCACTCCTGGTCCTGGACCTGCTCCTTCCAGACTGAGCATCGGCCCCTCCCGATGCCTGCCTCCCCCACCCCCCACTGCCCCCCCATCACACTAAACACGCCCTCTGAGCTTCCAGGGTCCCTCAGGCCTCTGGCTCTCAGCACACGCTGGTCCCTCTCTTTCGCATGGTTCCTGACTGAGCCCAACTCATCCTAACCCAGAGCTGCCCCCTGCGGAAGCCCTCACCCCACTGTGCCCACGGGCTGCACTCAGGGCCTCCCTGCCCCCTCCCCCCGGGCTGGACACTGTCAGAGGCTCTAAGGGGGCTGGACACTGGCTATCTCATCTGTCCCCAGGGCCCAGCTCCCTGGGGTGTAGCGCAGCACAGGCCCGTGCCCCAGGCTGGAGTCCAAAGGTCAGGAGGTGGCCCTGGGGCCTGGGCGGAGCAGAGTCCCAGGAGCTCTGTGCACCCTCATGCCCAGCAGGGACAGCTGGTGTCACCCAGCTCCATGAGAAGGCATGCCAGTGCCAGGCCTACCGACTAATGTCAGCTGAGTCACTGTGTGGCAAGAAAGGGTCCCGCGCAGTTTATCGAACGTCCGTCCCTCCCCACGAGGACAGTGATGTGGATGCTCGGGCCTCTGCACAGCCTTTACCCCTGGCCAGGGAGGAGCTGGGTGGGTAGCTCAGGCCTCCAGGGCTCCAGGCAAGCCCCCACCCCAACACCCAGAAACAGTAACAACAGGCCTCTCCTTTACAGGCTGTGCTGCCCCACCCGAGGTCCCCTTTCCCATGCCCACTACCTGCTGGCCGGGCTGCCCACCTTTCTTGTCACCCACGTTCATAGCCCACTCCTTCTGCAAGCAGTAGCTATCGATGGCCTTCAGCACGCTTTGTGGGTCCCCGGCCACTGCGTGCTGCAGCACATGGTGCAGGATGCGCTGCTCCTTTGTGTTGCCCATGAACAGGTTGTGGAGGGGCTGCAGGACCAGCTCGTGCCAGTAGATAAGGGGTATGGCCAAGCCCCAGCGTCGCAGGCACAGCACCAGCACCAGGAGCGCCAGGCCCAGTGAGAAGGCTGCCAACAGCAGTGGTGGGGCCTCCAGCATCTGAGACAGGGCGGGGATCCAATGGGGTAAGGAGGAAGGGAGAGAAGCGGGAGGGTGATGGGCTTCGGGGCTTCGCGGCTGGCCAGGAAGCCCCGTAGCCGGCTTGCAGGCTCAAAGCCCCTCAGCATTAGTGCAGACCTGCCCCTCCTGGCTTACGCACCCTCTCCTCTGTTTGGGGGTGCTGCTTTTGCCCCCCATTGCTGATGGGAGCCTTCGAGAGGCTAGCCATGTGTCCCAGTTGCCCGGCCCATCTCAGTGCCAAGGGAATGCAGACCTCCTGCCCCCAAACAGCTTCCTGCCCCTGGGGACCTCCTGTCCCTCAGGCGCACAGAGCAGGTGCTGTGTCTGGCCCTCCTGCCTGGGGACCCTCCCGGACAGCCCCGACGGAGGTGGGCACAGGGGAGGCCCGTCCGTGTACAGCTTTCTTGGGTCCTCACACCAGGAATAGTCTGGGACACTCGTGTGGCCCTTTAAATGAGTTTCCAGGTAAGAACACAGGCGGTGCCCAGGCCAGGCACACAGGGCAGAGACCCGCTCACCACTCCCCTCAGGGACAGCCACCCGTGGTGCACCTGCCCTGGGCGAAGGCCCGCCTTGCCGCCTGCACCACAGGTGAGGGAGACCCCCCCAGCGGTAGGAGACAACTACGGGGACAGCACCACATCCCCCTGGCAACCTCCCTTCAGGTAGCTCGGGATCCAGTCAGACGGGGCCCCTGGAGACACAGGCAAGGTTGAGCCCCTCAGCCCTGGGCACCTGGCCAGCACAGAGCAGAGTCTGCGGTATTCTGGGCAGATGCTCAGAGTTCAGGCAAGACACCTTATAAAATGAGAAAGGACAAAAATAAAGAGGAACATGGGAAGCTTCTGCCGGGGCCGATGGGTCGCTCCGAGGTGCCTCACAAGGAAGGGCCACAGAACCCCAGCAACCACACAGGCCCTTGCTCTCCCAGAGGCTCCGATTTGGAAAGGCACATCCGGGAGAGCAGGCAGGCTGAGGGCCTCGGTGGCAAGAGCGCTTGAGGACCGTTGAGGGCTCTACACCCCACCGTGCTGGGCCATGAGGAGACAGTGGTGGTTTGGGGAACAGGGCAGAGGAAGGGAAAACTGAGGCTCTGCCCCAAGGGAGTGTGGATACCCAGATTCTGGTGTTTTAGGCCATGTGGCCTACTTACAGTGAACGCTTTATCAATGGGTCAGAGTGTGCACACACAATGGGCCCCAATCCTCTGCCCACCCTTGCTCTCCTGTTCCCAGGCCCACCCGGACCTTGTGAACCACTCTCCCAGCCGGCTCCTGCCCTCCGTGCTCAAGGACAGGTCTGTGCACTCCTTCTCTGAGCTTAGCAGCAAAGCAGAGAAATTTTGTGCAGGATTCTTTTGCCTTTAGATCTCACCGACAGAAACCATAACCTGAAAATGACCAGGGTCCAGATATCTGGGCCACTTCCTCAAGGCCAGCCTTGCCCACTAGGGCAGCACTTCACCCTTCCGTCCTCAGAGAGCTGAAGGCCTCAAAGAGGTAGTGAGATTTCAGCCTGGGACACCAGCGACACAGATGACAGCAGAAGGCTTGAAGTCCTGAGCAGGTGTGGCAAGTCTCAGCACCAGAGCATGGTGCCCCCGCCTGGGGTGCGCCCTGGGCCCCACCATGTCAGAAAGAGTATACATCAGGTGTCCTGTCTGCCACAGCTCTGGGGCCCACACTGGGCAAGGGCCCCCGAGGGGCAGCGTGCACCATGACCCAGGAGGCCGGTGAGGGGGTCACACAGGGGGAGGGTACAGTGGATAAGGGCGGAGTATCTCTCTTCTGGGGGACAGCTGACAAGAAACAGTGAGGGGAGGCCCCTGCAGCCTGAAGGAACTGGAACTTTCTACTGCTTAGGGTTTCTTAACCACACACCTGTGTCGCTTTGTCATTACTATTATTACTCGTAGTAGTGTTTGGGTGATGATACAATGGGCCACTCTGTTTTATTCTCTGCATTTAAAAAAACATCCAGTAAATGTTGGAAATAAATATCAAAAATAGGTAACATTCTACTTAGGTAACCAATTACTTGCTGGACTCTGGGGTCATAAACTATAAATTTCAATCTCCATGATACTTGGCTTGTGTTAAAAATCTGGCTTGTAAATCTCTAATCTCTAGATCTGTCTGTTTGCACAGCACTGTGTACCTCAGGGCTGATAGGAGGGCGCAGGGAGGGGCCACACCCGGGAGATGGCTCTGCTTTGGCTCTGAGTCCTGGTTACCCAACAGACATGCAAACAGAAAGGGCAATGCTGGGACTTTTAAACCATTCTGCGGGGAGGGGGGATCATCAGGAGGATAAAGGAAACTCAACCCCTGGCCAGGAGGCCAGAGCACAGAAGCCAAGTGGCAACTCTCAGATCCTCTCTGTTTTGTATGTGTTCAAAACAAGCCGTAAGGGAAACTTTTTAAGTGGCTTGCCGAGCACAGTTTCAAACATGGTTTCTTGACCACATCAAGGGTTGGAGGCAAAGCTTCGGCGCAGGATCCTGGGTCTCCTATCTTTCATGGCTGTTGACCTCAGGGCAGTGGCGGTAGTGCAGGGAGAAGCTGCTCACGGACTTCAGGGTTTGGCTGAAGAAGCTAGGCCTTTATAAGGCTTTCACAGATGATACATTTAGTATCATGAGAGCACGAAAGAAATAAAGGGAGACACAAATTAATGGCAAGACATCCCATGTTCATGGACTGGAAGATGTGATATTGCTAAGATGTCAATGTGAAAGTCCTCTACAGATACAATGCAACCCCTATCAAAATCCCAATGGCATTTCTTTGTAGGAATAGAAAAATCCTCCAAAAGGTCACCTGGAATCCGAATAGCCAAACAATCTGGAGAAAGAAGAGAACTGGAGGGCTCATACTTCCTGATTTCAAAACTTACTACAAAGCTACAGTAAATAAAACAGTGTGGTACTAGCACAAGGTAAACATACAAGCCAGCAGAACAAAACTGAGAGGCCAGAAATAAACCCTCACGTCTATGATCAAATGATTTTTTTAACAAGAGTGCCAGGACCACTCTATGGGAAAGAACAGTCTCTCTAATAAATGGCTTTGGGACAAAGAGATTTCCACATGCAGAAGAATAAAGTAGGACTCTTACACACCACATCCAAATTTAACTCAAAATGGATCAAAGCCTTGACTTTCAGAGCTAAAACTATAAAACTCTTAGAAGAAAACACAGGAGTAAATCTTCATGACTGCAATAAAAGAAACATAAATTGAATTTCATTAAAATTAAAAGCATCAAAGGACATTATCGAAAGAACCAAAGGACCTCAGGACAACCCACAGAATGGGAGAAAATATTTGCAAATCATACATCTGATGAGGGTTTAATATCTTGAATATATAGGGGTGCCCGGATGGCTCAGTCACTTAAGCATCGGACTCTTGGTTTCGACTCAGGTCATGATCTCGGGGTCGTGGGATCGAGCCCCATGTAGGGCTCTGTGCTCAGCGGGGAGGCTGCTTGGAATTCTCTCTCTCCCGCTGCCCCTCCCCCTGCTCATGCCTCGCTCTCTCTCAAAAAAAAGGGGGGGTCTTGAATATATAAAGAATTCCTACTTTGCAACAACAAAAAGCAACCCAATTAGAAAATGGGCAAAGGACATTTCTCCAAAGATCTACAAATGACCAATAAGCATATGGAAAGATGCCCAACATCCTTAGTCATTATGGAAATGCAAATTGAAACCACCCAAGATACCACATTTCACCCTTTAGGGCGGCAATTTTCCAAAAAAAGTTGGTAAATGTTAAATAACAAATGTTGATGAGGATGTGGGAAAACCGGAACCCTTGTGCGCTGCTGACAGCAATGCGAAGTGGTGCAGCTGCCGTGGGAAACAGTCTGGTGGTTTCTCAAAAAGTTAAATATAGAACTATCATATGACCAGCAATGCCACTCCCGGGTGCATACTCAAAAGAACTGGAAGCAGGGACTTGAACCAATGTTCACAGCGGCATTATTCACAACAACCAAAGGGTACAAACAGCCCATCTATCAACAGATGAATGGATGTGGTGTGTCCCTACAATGAATCATACTTCGTCACTAACATGAATGAAACAATGATTCATGCTACCACATGGATGAACCACGGAAGACATTATGGTACGTAAACAAAGGCACAAAAGGATAGATACTATAGGATTCCACTCACATGAAATTTGTAGAGTAGGCAAATCCATAGAGAAAGAAAGTAGAATAGAAGCTGCTGGGGGCTGGCGGGGGGAATGGGTACAGTGTTTGATTTGGAGATGATGAGAAAAAGAAAGTTCTGGAAATAGTGACAATGGTTACACAACACCATGAATGTACTTAATACCCCTGAATTGAATGTACACCTGTAACACTGAAATGGTTAAAATGGCAAATTTTAACTTATGTATTTTTTTTAATTTTATTTTTAAGTAATCTCTACACCCAACGTGGAGCTCAAACTCACAACCCCGAGATGAAGAGATGCACGCTCCACTGACTGAGCCAGCCAGGCGTCCCTAACTTAAGTTTTACTACAGTAAAAAGAACACAGTGGGAAACAACAAAACAGGCAACCGTTTCTGGCCCTCCCTGTTCCAAAAAAGGAAAAGGGACACACCGTTCCCCATAAGGAAGCAGGATCCAGAAAATCAACCGCTGCTCCCATCTCCCTGGGGGACCCAGGGCGCTCAGGAGTCTCTTGCCCTAACCCTGCTGATTGGCTGTGGGGGGCAACGGCGGGGGGGGGCAGGTGCAGCATGGACACCTGGGAGGGACATACTCATGGTCCTTCCCGGAGGCAGTGGAAGGGGCCTTCCTGTCTCAGCAGAGTCTGCCTGCCGGTGTGCTTCCTTCCGACAGGCCTATGGTGTATTGCCAGCATCGATCTCTTCACAGACCTCTCTCCCCACAGGGCAAAAACACCCAGCCCCAAACCCTCCTTATCATAAGCCCGTCCTTCAGTATTCCCCCTGCAACCACAAAACCATAACCTCCATCAACTCTGATCACCGTTTATCATCCTCCAGGCCCAACCGGGGCAATCAAGATGCTTGGCAGCTGGGCCAAGACCCCCAGCCACACCTGATCCAAGGTGGGGACAGGCGCATGGGCCCCTGACACCCAGAGCCACTGGGCCCGGGACCTTCAGTTCCATGATCCTTTGTGACAAAAGTGCTTCTCTATATCCAGCCTGACACACGGTACAATTTCACCGAGGCCTGGCCCCATAACATGTGCGTGGCGGGGGGGGCTCCACTCCCTGCCGGATCTGCCCCTTCCTTGCCCACTCAGTTCTTAAGCTCTAGCCCTGTGGGATGGGTACCTCGGTGCTGCTTCTATCTCTCTCTCTGCTTCGTAGCCAGATGGTCTATCCCTTGTGTCAGCTAGTCAGTGTTCTTTTATGCATTTAACATATCCTAGATGACACTCTTTTTTTCTCTAAAGGAAATGAAAATGTTTTTCATAAATATATTGCAAGCAACCGTCAGTGGATAAGTTACCGAGACTCTTACAATTCTGTAAAAAGATGAATCAATTGTGTGACATCATTCCTAGGCTCATTGAAAAAACCCGTGAGAGTTCACTAGACCGTTTTGTCCCCAGCTGAGGATCTGCTGTTATGCCCACATTGCCATCACCTCCTTCTGAAGAGCAGGTCCCCGCCCACACTTGTTCTGGAAACGAGGGAGGGCCAGGATGGTCCTTGTGCCTGAGGCTGCAGGAGTATCAGAAGTCCAGGCCAGAGGGAATGCAGGCCACCTCCCTGACCAAGAGCTGCAGGGCCGAGCATCCCAGCTCCCCCAGTCACATCTGACCCTGTCTTGGCACCTGCTTCTTGGAGGACCCCCACCACAGGCCCAGCCCCGCTTCTGGTCGACGGGCTCACGCACTAGAAGCAGGGCCAGCTGTCTTGGCTCTGAATGGAGGACAGGCCTCAGAGTGCACAGAACATTCTGGGGCAACAACAGGCAGGCTGGCCAGGATCCCTGTGGGGAAGACAGAAAGGATGGGGGTGGAGTGGGCCAGGAGAGGCCTGCCAGGGTGAGCGTCCAGGGAGGGGTGGTTGGCCGCCTGCCCCCCAGGCCGGCGTACAGGGCAAAGCCCAACATCCCACTCTGTCTGGGGACTGGGACAGTTCTGGCAGCTCATGAACACTATCAGCAAAGCCCCAGCAACTGTCTGCCTCCAGCCCTGCCCATGAGCGAACTGAATGCGGACTCCCCATTTTACTCCTCAAAGGCTGGATGGCAGCCCTTTGTTCCGTCTCTGGTCCGCCGCTCATTTAGGGCATCTGGTGGTGATTTGGACTCCTAATCCAGTGCTCCGACAAACGTCCATTACAGCAGCGAGGGCAGGTTTCGATTCCATGATTCTGAATATACTCTCAGAGGCTGGGTGAGAGGCCAGGCTTCCAAACGGTAGCTCCTGGGCTGGAAGTACTTCCTGGCTTCTGGGGAGGACTTTTTGTCTCCTTGGTTGATCGTGCTCCTCCCACGGGAGCTTCTCAGTTGACTGAAACCCCCTTCTCGCACCCCTGCTGACAATGTGCCACCATGGTACTAATTCTGTCCACTTCCTTTCCGATTGGTATGACTTCACTAAGGATAATTTGGAACTTCAATGGCGTTCGTGGGAAACTGCAGATCTCCCCAAAGTGGCTCCTGAGACCTCTCCCTTCCATCTCCTCTGCTCCTCCTTCCTCCCGTACCACCTTTGTTCTCCCTCCAGCTCCGCTGCATCCTCTGATATGACCCCTGCAAGCCCCTACCTCCTCCTTCCCGCCCACCTGCCAGACCTTCCCCTTTCCTCCAGCCCCTCAGCTCCCATAGTCACTGGCATATAGACCCTCCTGCCCCCTCGGGGGCTCTCAAAAGACTCAAGGACCCCCAAAAGTAACCACCTGAGGTTGAATAAGAAAAAAAAAAGCCAAGTGGAAACAGACATTAGTCCACAGCCTCCATAAGATTATATACCAGGGCAAAAAGATCTTAAAGGCCTCCTCCATGAACACTGGTGAAAAGCTTTAGCCCTCATATTGAACAGGTAACTAGCCTGCTCCATCTGCTAGAAACACAATTCAGACAAAAATATAAAATGAGGAGCGCCTGGATGGCTCAGTCGTTGGGTGTCTACCTTTGGCTCAGGTCAAGATCCCAGGGTCCTAGGATCAAGCCCCGCATTGGGCTCCCTGCTCAGTGGGAAGCCTGCTTCTCCCTCTCCCACTCCCCCTGCTTGTGTTCCCTCTCTCGCTGTGTCTCTGTCAAAAAGTAAATAAAATCTTAAAAAAAAAATATATATATATATATATAATGAAACAAAGACAAGGTCCAACTCTTATATAAACTAGTGAGTTTTATATAATTGTATTTATGCCTCATGCATGGCTAAAAGTTTTAAATGAAAACCATAAGATCTCCATTTGCATCTGTCTGTGTGTTTATGTATGTATGTACACACGTGTGTGTGTAGTATCTCTCTACCTCCAGAGGTATTACCAAATTAATTTATAAAATCCCTTAAAGTAGTTCTATCTTTATCTAATTGGCTTAGAGAAAAATTAGCACTTAAATAAATTAAATCTTCCCCAAACTCCCAGAAATATAAGAACCAACTTAACTGTTATTCAAGTGTACATAATTTGGGTAATCTTTGGTAAATAAGACTAGCTTAATATTGTTGATTTAATGAAACAGGTATATCTTCAGTGTTATCAACATTAAATATAATACAAACATACATTTTTATTCTACTTTGGCTTACTAGTCAAATAAGCTAATATTATATCTACTCAATGTTTAAGATTGCACATGACAAATCCGATTTTCATCAAACTGAGTTCCTATTCTTTTTTTAAAGATTTATTTATTTACTTGAGAGAGAAAGAACCTCAAGCAGACTCCTCGCTGAGCTTGGAGCCCAGTGCAGGGCCATTCCCATGACCCTGAGATCATGACCTGAGCTGAAATTAAGACCTGGTCAGCCAGCCGAGCCACTGAGGTGCCCCTCAACAATTATCGTTGTTTTATAATATATCTGCCTCCAAGCACCTGGCTGGCTCAGTCAGTAGGGCCTGTGACTCTTGATCTTGGGGTCGTGAGTTCAAGCCCCATGTTGGGGATAGAGATTACTTAAAATATATACGTATATACACGTATCTGCTTCTAAAAACTGTCTCCAAAATCTTTCTGGTAATTTGCAACCTTAGAGTTATGCCAAGTCAAATAACAGATAGTCATTGAATACATAATTTCTACATAAGATAAAGTGCTGAAACACTCATTATTAATCACAGCTTAAGTTTTAGGGCGCCTGGGTGACTCAGTTGCTTAAGCATCTACCTTTGGCTCAGGTCGTGATCCTGAGGTCCTAAGACAGAGCCTTCCCCCCTCCATCAGGCTCCCTGCTGAGCAGGGAGCTTGCTTCTCCCTCTTCCTCTGCCCCTCCCCCTGCTCGTGCTGTCTCTTGCTCTCTATCTCAAATAAATAAAATCTTAAAAAGATATATTTGTACTATTCAGAGTATATACCTCTACAGATTATGACATGGCATACTCATAAAATCTGCTCATCTGTTACAGAATACTGGTGTATGACTGATGATTCATAATTATCTACTTCCTAGTTTTCTCTGTAAAATAAAGCTGGCGAATGGCTAAAAGTTATAATCAGTATATGAAAATAAAACAACTACTACAAACAATAAGGCGAAGCGAAACACCTTTGCATACAAAGAATTTGAGGAAAATAGCATGTGTTTCACATGAAAAGTATGCAAAGAATGTAGGATTTGTTTTTGTTAAGGAAAGAAGGATAGTAATGTTATCCTAGGGTTACATTTTCAAAAAGGGAAAGTATAGGACAAGAACCTGAATGGATATAGGAAGTTGTAGGTCAAAGCTGGCTAAGATTAAATGGATTTATATATAAAGTTTTTGAAATGAGCTTTACTATCAATAACATACTAATGTAAAACTAGAGTTTGGTTTTCTCTCTGCTAAAGCAACAAAACGTCTTGGATTACTGGTCTGCTTTTAACAAGAGATTATGAAAGGTTTTTCTTTACCCTCTGAGTAATGTTAACAACCTTTCCCTTTTGTGGAAACAAAGATTCTCTCCTATCAAAATAATTTCCTGTGTTTCATGTCGTCATTACCATGTCCTTGTTTACATAAGATAATCTAGTCTTCTCACTGGCAAAAGAGCCAGGTTGTTGTTTTTTTTTAAACAATCATGTTATCTCCTATGTTTACTTATGAATTCTTTTATTGTCACTTAGGTCAGGTAAATCACCAAAAAATTGTTTCACAGTGACCTGGGATCCTATTTAGCCAAGCATTCACACCTTTCGATATTTTTGACAACTCTGCCTTCCCCAAATCAAATCCTAAATGAAGTTATTTTCTTGATTTCAAACTGGCTTTGGGATTTCCCAGAGGGCCTCTGGAAGATCTCAAAGGGTTTGTTTTTTCACCTCATAAAAGAGATGAGTTAAACAATACTGTTTTAATCAACACGCTGGATTTCATGAAAGTCATTGTCAAATTAAGACATGCTGCTTAACCTTCCAAAAGTTATATTTGTGAGTTGATGTTATTAATATCAGGATGTCAGAATTTACATAAAGTTCCTGTAAATTTGTGAGTGCCCTCACTGACCATGCAATATTCTGGTATATTGTTATCAGTCATCATTCCAGTTAATACTTTAAATGGTGTGTATGTTACAGAAACTATCAAGTTTCCTTGTCAATTGTGTTATTTTTATAAGGGACTCCCACCAAATCTTTAACTCCTGGCCATTTTCAGTCTTTGTTACCCACAGATAGTTTTTGTTTTGCTCTGATTCTTCTTCAAAAGCATTTGCAATCAGCTACAGGCCAGAGTGCTTCGTCTTCAACAGAAAGAGACTATCTCCAAGACCCGTGGAAAGGACTATGACAGGTACCTGGGGTACAGACTTCCAACGGCCTTGCTTCAATAACTCTTGAGATCATCTCATGGGACTGAGTAAGGTGCCTCAGAACTCTAGTGGAGAAAACTATGGGCTTGTCAAAACTAGAGAAGAATTAACTAAACAGAATTGGATGAACTGATAAAAGATGATTATAATTTTATATGGCTTTTGTCTGGAATATTCTTGGCTCGTTAGTGTTTTATTTTCTGGATATAAAAAAGCACCCTTTCTTTTTTTCTCTTAAGCTATCTGTGAGTCATTCCACTCTAGCAAGTTATACTTTTGTAAACAAAACTGAAGCATTTATCTTCTCCCTGCTTGATTCCTCCAAAAATTGGAAACTATTGTTGAGTATTCTTATTTTCATGGCAATATAGTTTTTTGCATAGGTTCAATAAGAATCTGTCCTCTTTGCAATAGGACATAATTTTAAAGCATTGGTTATATAACCAAGGAATGTCATATTTGAAAATGATGCATGGTATCAGACATGACCAGGTTTTGAGGAACTGCAGTCGACTTTACAAGGAGCAATGCTTACAAAGTCCTCTCGAAAAAAACCAGCCTGGTACTTGGCTTACAGAGATTCCCAGCCTTACAGGTGAGTAAGGAAGGTCACTTCCTGGCAGATCCAGGAACCCTAAGATATTTGGGGGACCTTGAGAAGAGTGGAATTCACCCGAATCTACAGGTGAAGTCTGATGGTAAGTTCTTGCTTTGGCTTCCTAGCCTTGAAAAGGCTTTTAAAATTCCAATCTGAGATTCCCCATAAAAAGTTCCACAAAGCAAACTTAACAAGGTCTATGTGGTCAACTGCCATTTTTGCTGCACTTGTGTAAATAATCAGGCCAAATTTAATGAGACCAGAATTATTTTGTACACAAGAATAATCTTCCTTTGACTGTCTTTTTTTAAAAAAAGATTTACTATTTATTTGAAAGAGAAAGTGTGCGAGCACACACAAGGGGGGGCTTGGAGGCAGAGGAGGGGGCGGGAGAGAGAGAGAAGTAGACTCCCCGCTGAGCATGGAGCCCGACACCGGGCTGGATCCCACACCCTGGAGATCACGACCTGGGACGAAATCAAGAGTCGGACACTTAACTGAGCCATCCAGACGCCCCTTCCTTTGATTATCTTTGATCAAAAAGGGAGATGGCTCTAGAGGGAAATGTTATGTCTCAATGGGGAAAAATAATACACCCTTGTGGGTTATCAGATTCTAACTCTGTTTATAGTGTTCGAGGTTTTACTATTACTACCTGTGACTGGTACTGCCATCCTGCCATCTTACACGTTTTGTCAGCCCTTACCAAACCCTCAGTTCTAGTTTCCTTCAGTATCCGGCTACAACTCTCCAAAATGATGTTTCCAATTTTTCCTCCTTCCCTCCTCACTTGGCATCACTGAGAATGAAAATCTGACTACCCAGACCCTTCCTGGGACTCCAGTTATCTTGTTGCTGCCCCTTTTCCTCCAGGATCTGAAAAAGCCCTGCATGAACTTGATAAAATCTTCAAGGAGATCATCATCGCAACAAATTGTGTGTGCCCGCCTGCATTCCTGGAACTGCGGCTGCATGGGCCACTGCCAGCCCATGGAAACTCCCACATCTTCCATGTTCTGCTCTGGGAAATAACCTTGACTGTGACACTTATGTCTATACTATCACCACAAACACTCAAACTACAAACTGGGAAATCCACTGGATTGGCCCTCACCCCATAACCTAGAGATGTTTACACATCAATGTCTAAACTCGTCCCAACTGGCCACCTGTAGGGATCAAAAACCAGGTTTATGTTCAGCTCTGACCATTAATCTTCGCTTTCCTTTCTGTTTCCATAGAAAGGTCCCTCATTATATGCCTGATCACTGTAATCGTCCAGCAAATATCCTCTACTACCAAGTCCCAACAGTTGGTTCAACAAAAGGTGATCAAATGGAAAACAAGCTTGTATTATTCAGCAGACAGAATACCTCTTCTTTCCTTCAACAAGAGGGGCACCTGCCAAAGACTCTCTCCTTGACCATACTCTATCGAGGCTCCTCTGAGCCTTCAGAATTCTCAATTAGGTCTCAACCTTGGCCTATAAAGACTTGAACAAATACTAGTGTCTAATAGCTCAAGGCTGCATCCTTAGGATGACTTTAGCCACCTTAAGGTGCGTGACAGAGAAAACTCAAGGGTTCCAAAAGAAATGACTGTTTCAGCCAATACCTGAAGATAGGGCTTCATCTCCCAGCCTCTGTAGAAGCAGGGAAGCCTAACTTCCATAAGCATCACTTAGCATATCCGGATGGGTGTCACATGCACAAACCACCTCTTCCCACTTTTGTAATTTCTCACTTCCGTGACTCACTCAAGTCCTGTCATTCCCATCCCTCCACACACTCACTCTCCTTTTAAAAGTGCCCCTGAACAAACCCGAATGGCACTCAGCTCTTGACCGTAAGTCAGGTCCAATCTGGGGTGACTTTCTCTTTCTCAACATTCTCACATGGGTATGAGGCCACACCATCCAGACCCAATCTGGTCACTTTCCTTTCTGGTGTGGCAGCCATTCCCCTGAAAGGAAGAGCCTGGCAGTACCCCAAGTTTTCTCCTGGAAAACTTTCCCTTTCCAGGGGAAAACTTGTTGGAAAGATCACTGAGCCCCTCCGGGCCTGGATGCCCACAATTCTCCCACTCCCAAGCGTCTGATCCCTGCTCAAAGACCAAGTGTGACCCTCCCTTAGCGAGTCAGGCCCTGACCCTGAAAGCCCATCAAGTCAAAGCCCTCCCCAGGAGACAGCCCCACCTTAGGGTATGGCTCCCCACAGGAGGCTGGATCCCCTATCCTTGTCCAGAACCCTATCCCCAAGTCGGATCTTCCCACTCCAACACAGATCTCCCACTTCCTCAACCCAGTCTGGTATCCCAGCCCCTTGTTTTCTGTCCAGAGACTCCCACCCAAGGTCGGATCCTTTCACACGGGTTCTAATTTCCCACCCCGTATCCGCAGCTCCTCGCCCTAGGACAGATCCCCAGATCCCCCACCCCGGATCAGATCCGCCCCAGGTCGGGAGACCCCCCCCCGCACCCCGGATCAGATCCACCCCAGGTCGGGAGACCCCCACCCCGGATCAGATCCACCCCAGGTCCGCAGACTCCCACCCCGATCAGAAGCACCCCAGGTCCGGAGACCGCCCCCCCCCCCCCCCCGCCCAACCAACCCCACTTCGGAGACCCACCCACCCCGGATCAGATCCACCCCAGGCCCGGAGACCCCCCACCCCGGGCCGGTTCCCCGCGACCCGCCTGCGCTCTCACCTCGCACTCGGCGGCGGCGTCCTTGGTCTGGAGGACCCGCCCAGGGCCAGCGCAGGCAGCGCGGCGGACAGCCCCGGGCTCAGGAGAGGCCCCGCGCAGCGAGGGTTGCGATGGCGGCTGCGCTGCGGGGACCCGGCGGGCGCTTCCGGTGGCGGACGTGGGCGGCGGCGGCGGGCGGGGTGCGGGGCGCGGCGCGGAGCGCAGCAGGTAGGGCGGGGCGGGGAGGGGGGCTCTCTGTGCGGGGCGGGGGGTCCCCGCCAGGGGTTGTCCACGTGGGGGTGTCCCCGCGGGCAGCACTTGGCTGGGACCGCTGTTTGCCGGCTTCCACCCACCCCAGCCCCCTTTCCAGATGCGGAAAGAGCTGCGGGACCCCGCCGGAGGTTCTGCGGGGGCGGCGGGGAGGGGGATGATCTGTGCTCGCTGCCCCAGCCCCCAGCCCAATATTGACTATAGTCCTGATGATGGGGGTGGTGGCTCACCTCCTGAGGTTACCAGACGCCACCACCTGCAGACCCCACTAGTCAGACCTGGCCACCTCCTCCCCGCCACCCCAGTGGGCACACACAGCAGGTGCTCAGCACGTGCACTGCACGGACTCTCTGAGGGGACACTTACAAACTGATGGGCAGTGAGCACTGCCTGTTTGTAGGGCTTCGCAGGTGCCCCGAGGCAGGGGGACAGTACCCGGCTTGTCCTCCTGGAGCCACCAAGGATCACCAACCAAACCAGGCACAGGGGGTGGTGCCAGGCTCCGGAACAGGGACTGGGTGCTGGGTCATATGCCCAACCCTGCAGGACGGGCTCCCCAGAGCTAGTCACAGTGCCACCACATTTGCCATGGTGACATGGCCAGCCCCACACGTGATGACGTGCTCCCCACCACATGCCTGCTCGGTGACCGACCCCTACCCCTTGCCCCTGGATGACTCCCCATGGGGCGGGAGTGTTGAGGGGCCTGAGCAAGGGAAGAACGAGGCCTCCTTCATGGAGATGGTGGCTGTGGGGAGTGGCAGGGCACTTGGCCAGCAGTGGAATGAAGCTGACAGCGGATGTGGAAGGGCAAAGCTGTGTGCCGCTGTGGCCTTGGGGAGCCTCGGGCCTGCAGAGTCCTGGGAAATGGGGAGATAGGGTTGCCCTTAGGGCAGCTTTGCTGACTCCTGGGACCTTGGCCAAGGCACCCAGTCTTTGAAAGCATCCTTGCTGCGTGAGTCAGGTGGGACGTTTGTGAGGGTAAATGCAGCGGTGCGGTGGGGCCCTCACCCCTTCTGATGCAAGTAAAAGATGCTGCTGCTGCCATTACAAGTCCAGGGCCCTTCAGGCCCCTGTAACCTTGGCCTTGCAGCAGAGCAGGATGGCTTTGGGGTGGAGCTTTTTGTATCCAGCGGGGCAGCACCAAAGATTCTGCCCCCATGGTCCTTGGGCAGCAAGGGGAAGGAAGCCCCAAGCTTCCTTAGCTAGAGCTTTCTTAGCTGCAGCGGTGAGGGCCTGACAGGGCCAGAGCACAGCGCCAACACCCAACAAAGATGTGCAGGGCTGATTCTGAGCCTCCTCTTCCATCTGAGCCCCGCTTTCCAACTGAGAGCAGGAAGGCACCTGTGCCATCCCAGGTTTGGGGGTGGCACATGCCACTCCTGAACAGGAACCGGAATGACACTACCTGTGGTGTCACCTGTCCCCTAACACCTGCTAACCAGGAAAGAATGCACGGTGGGGAGGACAGTACAAGAGGACTCCCAGGGTGGCTCCCTGAGGTGGCCAGTGTGCCTGTGAGCACACAGCAAAGCCTCCGCTTGTGCTCCCGGAGTGGGGCACCATTCAGTCAGCCTTGCCGCACTTGCTGGGTGCCAGGCCCCCGGTTCAGAGGGGAGCAGACAATTAAAGGACAATGGGTTCAGAGCAAAGAGAAGACAGACCTTTCCAGGACTGAGCTCTGAACGTGTGGTGGGGAAGGGGAGGCTGGAAGACTGCCCAGGGCACTGGAGTGGTGTGTCCCCAGGTAGCCCGTGTAGAGCAGCACCCACCTCATCCGCCTTACCGGTCCTTGAGGTAGGTTCCTCTTCCAAGTGTTTATCCGACTGAGAGGGCTCCTGGGTATGCACGGCAGGCGGGGAGGGCAAACCCACAGAGATAAGCTCGCACTCCATGTGGCCAGTTGCTCGCCCTGCCCTCTGCCTGATAGCAGGCAGAGGGGACACAGTGTGGAGCTGGGGACAGTCGGAGCTAGCCGGGACCCTGTTCTGTCGGCAGGAAGGACCAGCATCAGCATCTGCAATGGAAGGTAGAGGCATTGTCCTGGGCAAAAGTTTCACGTCCCCTTCCCCCACCACGGAGCAGCGGAAGGGAGAGATGTGCGCGCTCCTCAGGGTCCAGCAGCTGCTTCTCTCCCACCGGCAGTCTGTCTCCGGTTCTTTGGGGTCATATCAAAGCCACCAGAATAACTGACAAAGTTTAGGCCTCTTCAGAGCCCCTGGGTTGAATTTGGAATTGAGCCCCCTTTGGACTGGCTGTTTGAACGGAGCCTTGGCTCCGTTCGGTCCCATGTTTGCCTGGGCACACATCTCAGGTGGCCTTGGCTGGGGTGGGTACAAAGCTGGGGGTGGGCCTGGCTTTGGGGTGGATATGGTGAAGCCTCTCCACAGGGCAGGCTAGCAGCAGGCCACCAGGTGGGCATCTGGACACAGCTCCCGGGGGCGGCTCCCCTAGCTTCATCAGCCGCAGGCCAGGGCCGCCTCTAGGCTGGAGCTCCTGTGTCCTTGCAGGAGCTCAGTTTCTGGGCCCCAGTCTGTGAGCACAGGGACCTACAAAGCCGAGGTCCCTGAGGGGCACAGGACCTCAGGAGTATTCTCTACAGCCTTGCCCACCAGGACGGTCAAGGTGGCCACAAAGGCAGATACAGTCTTTTCACATCTCAGGCTCCAGGGTGGTGTGGGGGCAGCCGCCCTGGCCTTGGGTGGCAGAGCCGGATTGGATCACAGGACCGGCTGCTTTGCCCAGGAGCTGCGGTCAGCTCTAGACACAACGCAGCAGTCTGCACCCTCCTCTCCCTCCCCACATACTGATGATTTTCTATTATTTCTTCCTTTTGCTACAGGGAGTGGGCCGGTGCGTGGTGCTGGGTATCTCAGGCTTGGCCCCTGGCTCAGAGCTCGGACCGCCTGGTCACACCTAAGGACACACCTGCTCCTCACCTACCCCCCCCCCACTCCCCCTTTCAGGCTGTCTCTTGCCTGCCTTCCCTGCCGGCAGTTTGCAGAAGAGAGACAGATAACGTCTTCTGCAGGGCAGGAGGGATGTGAGCGACCCTCTGGGCTGGGTGTGGGAGTGCGTTGCTTCCGAGGTGACACCATGGTGAGCCTGAAAGGCATTTCAGAGTCCCTTCTGTCCCAGGGCCCGCAGCGCACCAGGCATTCTGAGAGGCCAGGGTGTGCTGCCTGATGCAGGGACTGCTTTTTATTTTTCCTCACTTAGAACAAAAGGTGACTGTTGTAACCGAAAGACAGACTCAAGAGAAGTGTTTTAAGCCCATGTCTTGGCTTAGAATGTTCAGTGAAGTTTAAGTTCAGAGCAGTCCTGCCAGTTAAATTACATTCTTTTTGACCTGATTGTTGCTGCCAAGGTGATCATGCACCCTGGGCCACCCTCACCTGCCATTGCTTACTTTCAGGGTTTGCGTGATGATGGATACTGTGGTTGCCTTCTACCCTGATGTGTGGTGTGCTGTCACCCCGGACCATCACGGGCTGGGGGCTGTGCTCCAATAACATAGATCCCATACCACATTTGACTGGGCAGAACTGCTTGCCCTTTAGAAATCATGTGGCATCTTGCTGGATCCGGGCCCCAGACTTGTCCTGGCCCTTCCTCTCACTTCTCACCCCTTTCCCCAGCAGGGCGGCAGGACTATGATCTCCTGGTGATTGGCGGGGGATCTGGCGGCCTGGCCTGTGCCAAGGAAGGTATGTGTCCTGTGCCCTGCGTCCTGCCAGTGTGGTTGGGCCTCCAAGTTTTCAGCCCCCCCCCCCCAACCCCCCCGAGAGGGCTGCATTGTTCTTGAAGCTGGGTGGAGAAGGCTCCCTGTGTGGCTATGCAGAGGGCATTATCTCTGTAGCTGGCCTGCCGGCCTTTGGGGTCCTACATCCAGAGTCACCCCAGGACCCTTGTCAGTGTGCCCTACTCCCTGCCACTCCCCAGTTGTCTGTGCAGCACCCAGTAGCCAGGATGGTATCCCGGGTCTTAGCCTGTTCTCCTGGGCTCCAGCACTGGGCCACATGGGATCTGCCCCCACCCATCTGACATGTCTCCCACCACCCACACCTTGCCCTCTTGTGCCGCTCCAGCCCCTCGCCGCCTTGGTGTTTTGCAGATTCTTCCTGAAGGTCTTTCTGGCCTTGCTTCTTGCCCTGGCTTTCTGCCCGGCCTGGTCTTCTGTTTCCCTGCCTGATTAGCTGGAGGGTTCACTCACCTTCCTTCAGTCTTTGCTGCTGAGATGGCCCTACTTAGAATGACAGCCTCACCATCTGGTCCCTGTCCCCAGCTCCACTGTCCTCATTCTTAGCCCTGGCATGTCCCGCAGAGATCACGGTTTGTTCTGCTGTCTGTGTCTTTCTCTCCTCAGCCTGACACCCAGAACAGCCGGGGGCACCCTAGGGTGCTCAGTAAAGATGTGTGGAATGAAAGGGCTGGCCCCAGAGGCATCCAGAGACCTAATGTTGCAGGTTGCCACTAATCTGGGTGGGAACAGACGCAGCATTTCCCTGGGGGCTCTACACTGTGTTGGAGGAACGCCTGGCGGCCTGCTTGCCTCTCTCAATGATAAGGAGGCAGATGTGGATGGGGGGGGGGAAGCCAGGGGAGAAATGGGGCCCCAACAAAAGGGAGTTGAGCAGGCACCCTGGCCATGAAATTCTAGCTCTCTGCCATCAGATCCTGGGTTTTTGGAATCACAGTCAGTCAGCATAAAGGAAATTTGCTGTCCACTGCTCTTCCCCCTAGGGGCAGAGGACGGTGCCGGCCTGTGGTGGGGGGCAGGAACCTGGGAAGTCTCCCAGCGGATATAGGGGCCCACAGAGGGACACGAGTCCTCATTCCACTGGGCTACAGAGCCACCGCGAGAAACAGGGGACAGACAGCCAGTTGTCCCAGCGATGTCCCTTGGAGCAGAAGAAAGCCCTAGATGTTGTGTCTACTCCGGTATCCAGAGACACATCTCCGCTAACCCGCAATAGTTCTCAAGTCTGTCTTTGCTTTTGTAACAGCGACATTCTCCCTGTGGATGATGGCGCTCTTCTACAGCATTCTTGAGCTATAATTGATGTAAAACAAACCAGACATGTTTAAAGTGGACGACTTGCTACGGTTTGACATATGCACACACTTGCGAAACCAAGTACCCCAGTCAAGCTGGCGAACATATCCATTACCCCTGTATTCACTTGCTGGGGCCGCTCTGGAGGTTGGAAGTCCGAGGTGAAGGTGCCAGCAGGGTTGTTTCTTCTGAGTCCTCTGTCCTTGGCTTGTAGATGGCCATGATTTCTAGTGTCCTCACAGGGTCTTTCCTCTGTGTCTGTGCCCCGATCTCATCTTTTTATATGCACACCAGTCAGATTGGAGTAGGGCCCATCTGTATGGCCGCATTCTAATTTAATCACCTCCATAAAGACCCTGTCTTCAAATAAGGTCACATTCTGAGGTTCTGGGGCTTTGGGCTTCAACAAGAATTTGGAGGGGATGTGACTCAGCTCATAACAAACCCCAGAGTTTCCTCAAACCTTGGGAGCCCCTGCCTGCCGCATCCCCAGACAGCCAACGATCTGTTTTCTCTCACTGCAGATTAGTTTGCATTTTTAAAATTTTGTATAAATGGAACCATGTAATATGTATTCTTACTTCTCTGGTTTTTTTCACGCAGCCTAATTGTTTTGAGATTCATCTGTGATGCTGTGTGTGTCCAGAGTTCATTCCCTTCTATCACTTCAGTATTCTGTTGTATGCATACACCACACTTTGTCTGTTCACCTGCAGGTGGACGTTTGGGTTGTTTGCAGTTTGGGGCTACTGTGAACGGTGCTGCTGTGAACATTTGTGGTTATGTCTTTGTGTGGATGTATGTTTTCAATTCTCTTGGATAAATCCCTAAAAGTAGAACAGCTAGGTCATGTAGTATCTCTCTTCTTTCAGTATTTTTTTCATTTATTTCCACAATCTTTTGTAGTTTTCAACATACAGCTTTTGTCAGATTTGTCTCTAAGTGTTTCATATGTTTTTTTAATAGCTTTTTTTAAAGATTTTATTTATTTATTTGACAGAGAGAGAGGCAGTGAGAGAGGGAACACAAGCAGGGGGAGTGGGAGAGGGAGAAGCAGACTTCCCGCTGAGCAGGGAGCCTGATGCGGGACTCGATCCCAGGACTCTGGGATCATGACCTAAGCCGATCATGACCTGAGCTGAAGGCAGATGCTTACTGACTGAGCCACCCAGGCGCCCCTGTTTTTTTTGTTTTTAAGATTTTATTCTTTTAAGTGATCTCTGCCCCCAGTGTGGTACTTGAACCCACAACCCCGAGATCAAGACTCTCACGCTCCCTCATTGGAGCCAGCCAGGTGCCCCAGCTTTACCCATTTTGAAATTGGGTTGTGTTTTTATTACTGAGTTACATGAGTTCACGTACATATGTTCCATACTCTTACGTAAATATAGTCTGGATACTAGACCCTTATCAGATACGTGATTTGCAAATACTTTCTTCCATTCCGTGGATTATCTTTTTACTTTCTTGATTGTGTTCTTTGCAGCACAAACGATTTTGATTTTGATAGAAGTCCAGTTTACCTGGTGTGTCTTTTGTTGCTATTCTTTTGGTGTCCGAGAAACAGTTGTCTAATGCAAGCTCACAAAGATGTATGCCTGTGTCTTCTCCGAAGACTTTTCCAGTTTCAGCCCTGACACTCAAGCCTCTGGTCCATTTCAAGTTCACTTAACAAATATGGTGCTAGGTAGTTGCCTTGGGGTTTGCAGAAGACATCTTGAACTTGTCATAGTCTGCCTGCAAGTGATAAGGTCCAATTCACACATAGTACCAAAACCATGTGGCCACACGTTTTACTTTGACGTGTTATAAGGCCCATAACACATTGTTATATTTTGTCTAAACAGTTACCTTCCAAAAAGATTAAACTAATGAGAAAAAAATCTTACAGATCTGCCTGTGTAATCACCATTTCTGGTGTTCTTTCCTTTGTATAGATCTGAGTTTGCATCTGGTATCATTTTTCTTCTGCCTGAAGGATATCCGTGAACATTTCTTGTAGTACGGCTCTAAGAGTAATGAATTCTTTCCGCTTTTGTATGTCTGAAGACATCTTTATCTTGCCTTTATTTTTTTAAAGTTATTTTCTCTGGGGGGGCGCCTGGATGGCTCAGTCGGTTAAGCATCCAACTCTTGATTTCAGCTCAGGTCATGATCTCAGGGTCGTGGGATCGCACCCCACATCGGGCTCCCTGCTCAGTGGGAAGCCTGCTTCTCCCTCTCCCACTCTGCACTCAGCAGGGAGTCTGCTTGGGATTCTCTCTCTCTCCCTCTCCCCCTCCCCCTGCTCAAGCACACACTTTCTCTCTCTCTCTTTCTCAAATAAGTAAATAAAATCTTAAAAATATATAATTTTCTCTAGGTGGAGAATTCAAGGTAGTTTTTCTTTTTTTCTTTCAGTACTTTAGAGATGTTGATGTTCTGGCTTCTCGCTGCATTGTTTCCGATGTCATGTGCTGCTCTTTTATCTCTGTTCCTTTGTTGTATGTCTTTTTTCTCTGGTGGTTTTCAGGATTTTCTCTTTTCATTGGTTTTGAGCAATTTAAAGAGGGTGCACCTTGGTGTAGTTCTTAATTATTTTTCTGCTAGAGTTCACTGAGTTTCCTGGGTCTGTGGATTTATCGTTCTCATCAAGCTGTGAGAATTTTCAACCGTTATTTCTTCAGGGAATTTTCCTGTCCTTCCTCTTCTCCTTCACTTTTGGAGACTTTAATCACACATGTATTAGGCTTCTCAAAGTCTCCCTTCAGCTCATGGGCGTTGTCTTCATTTTGGAGAGTTTCTATTCCTATGTTTCCAAATTCACTAATAGAAGATTCTGCAAAGTCTAATCTACCATTAATCCCACACAATATATTTTTCATCTCTTGTATTGTAATTTCATCTCTACAAATTGGACTTGGGTCCTTTCTTGTATCTTCCATGTTGCTCCTTAACTTTTTGAACATGTGGAATACGGTTACAATACTCGTTTTACTTCTTTTCTGCTAATTCTGTGTCAGTTCTTGGTCAGTTTCCATTGACTGATTATTTCTCTCTCGTGGCTTATCTTTTCCCACTCCTTTGCATGCCTGGTCATTTTTGATTGAATTCCAGACACTTTGAACTTTCCCTTGCTGGCTCCTGGATATTTTTAGATACCTGGATACATTTTTGAGTATGTTCTGGGATGCAGAGAAGAGAGTCTGAGTCTTTTGCATCTTCCATTTTAAGATTTGTTCAGTGGGTCTGGAGCTGTGCCCAGGCACTCTCAGTGACTGGGGTCTGACCTTAATACTTACCCAGCTCCCCAGGAATTAGATGTTTTCTCCAGTCTGACTTCTGGGAACAGGTACTATTCCCAGCCCTGCGTGAGCACTGTCTCCTCTATTAGTCTTTCTGGATGGTTCTTTCCTGGCCTCAGGTGGTTTCCTCACACACATGCACCGATCAGCTGTCTGGGGTTCTGTGCAGCTATCTCCTCCCTGGTCCTCTGTCCCGGGAGCTCTGGCTGCCTCAGTCTCTCCCCAGAATTCCAGCCGTCTCCTCAGCCAGGGAGTCCGGTGAACTCAGCCTGGGCCCCCTCCCCATGCTGCATCACCTTATTTGTTTCCTATCTTCCAAGAATCACTCTCCTTGGTCTTCTGATGTTCAGTTTCTTGAAAGCACCATTTTATGTCTTTCCCCTGGATTTTTGGTTGTCTCGGATGCAAGGATAAATCCAGTACCTGTCGCCCCATCGTGGTCAGCTGTGGGAGACCGACGCTGGCATGTTTGAAGAGTCCCTTTGGCTGGAGTTTTTAAAACAAGCCCTGCAATCCCATTATTGGTCAGTTGAGCAAAATGGATTTTTACGTGAAGGCTTCTAAAACTTTGTTCTGATCTTGGTCAGTAGCCATGAATCAAGTGTGTTCTGTAGTATGTCAGACACTCACGGGTCACGATGTTTAAGTCGGGCATGCCCTCGGGCAGTCAAGTCTAGAGCCCAGGTTGGCAGTGCAGCTCCCCAGGCAAGCCAAGGGGAAGCCCCGCGATTAGCCCTGGCTAATTGGTGACAGGGTCAGCACCTGGGACTCGTGGCCCTGGGAGGAACCCACTGACAGCCAGTGGGGGAGGCCAGGAGACTCCAGGCAGGAGGTGGCAGTTTGGAGCCCAGGTCTCCCTCCCCCTGTGGGGGCTGGCTGACCCTGGACCTGCCATTTGACTTCGGAGCTTCCAGTTCCTTACCCTGAGAATGAGGCTGCAAATGCCCACAAGAGTAGACCTTGGGTGGAAGCTCCCCACCATGTCCAGTGGGGAACAGAGGAGGTGAGCGAGTCCACTGGGAGGGCTTGGGGAGAGAGCCAGGGGAAGCTCCAAGGCTGGGGCCTCTTTTGGGGAGTGGGTGCTCCTGTGACACGTGCTAGTATGTGCCAGGTGGGCACTAGGCTCATGCTGAATGTCTGGGCTGGAACCGGGTGCGGCAGGAGGCAGGGGTGAGGGGTGCTGGGCCCAGGGTGGCTGTAGTGGGCTTGTGAAGGAGGGTGGGCGTCCCACCAGGTCCTGGCACTGTGGTGGGTGGGGTGAAGGCTGCAGTCAAGAAGAGGCCCGAGGGTGCCCACCTGTGGGCAGCACAACTGTGTGGTGGCAGACAGGTGGGGAGACTGGGGGCAGAGCTGGTGGGCACCTCCTTCCTTGCCTTCGTCTGGTCCTCAGCCTCAGCCCCTAAGCAGCTCCCCACCTGCCCACTCCTCTTGTCGTTCCAGCTGCTCAGCTGGGAAAGAAGGTGGCTGTGGTAGACTACGTGGAGCCTTCCCCCCAAGGTAGGTAGCCCCGGATGGGAGCCATCTGTCTTGGGGGAGCAGGAGGATGGGGGCCTGGTTCACATATAGGGGCAGCGGCTGAACCTAGAACCATTTACCACTGTTGGCCAGGCTCTCTGGCGAGTGTCCTCCTTGGCAAGTCAGCTGCCATTAGTTTAAAGTTCTTCATTCTTATTTAAAGACAACACAGACTACAACTATAGAGAGTAAATTCCCAGGGCAGGGTTCACCTGGAGCATACAAACAACAACTTAAAGGACTCTTTTTTTTTTTTTTAAAGATTTTATTTATTTATTTGAGAGATAGAGTTAGTGAGCAAGAGAGAAGCTGGCTCCCTTGCTGAGCAGGGAGCCTGATGCAGGGCTTGATCCCAAGACCCTGGGATCATGACCTGAGCCAAAGGCAGACCCTAACCTACTGAGCCACCCAGGTGCCCCAACTTAAAGGACTCTTAGACAACTGTAGAGGACCAGGAGGGCCTTCCAGTCCCCTGAATATAAATCTAAACATGCTCTTCCCAACATGTCAGGTACCAGGTGGGGCCTCGGCGGCACGTGTGTGAATGTTGGCTGCATCCCCAAGAAGCTGATGCATCAGGCAGCGCTGCTGGGGGGCATGATCCAAGATGCCCCCCACTACGGCTGGGCCATCCAGCCGGTCCTGCATGACTGGTGAGGAGCCCACCCACTCCCAGTGCCTCTGTGCTCCTCACGGGTGGGGGGAGGCTTACTGCCCCATTAACCCTCACAGGAGCGAGCTACCAGACAGGGGCGCTCATCCAGGGGCCACCCCCTCCCCAACATTCGGCAAAGTCTGGAGACATTTTTGGTTATCACCACTGGTTGGGGTGGGGGGCTGCTGCACCCGCAGAAAGGACAGTCTGGCCCCAGAGGCCACTAGTGGGAGGTGAGAAACCGATTTGGCTTCCACAGGTGGCCCCTGGTCTGCTCTGAGCCGCACACGGGCCCCTCCGTGGTTCTCAGATGACCTAGACTCAGGGCCACTGCTGTGTCCTGATGGCTGTGGCCCGCAGAGACAGTGGCCGGGGGCATAGGTGTCACATTTTTCCACCTTTAGAATCACCTTGTTTCTTGGGATTTCTGCCAACTCGCTATTTGCATCTACTCATCGGTTGTGGGACTCTGCAGTTCATGCTTCTGTGGTGGTTTCTGAC
Source organism: Callorhinus ursinus (assembly GCF_003265705.2). Lineage (NCBI taxonomy): Eukaryota > Metazoa > Chordata > Mammalia > Carnivora > Otariidae > Callorhinus > Callorhinus ursinus. The sequence goes on along the minus strand of NW_027397177.1, from coordinate 835,666 downwards.
ATGTCTTGGTGTGTGTTAATAGGAGGACGATGGCAGAGGCCGTGCAGAACCACGTGAAGTCCCTGAACTGGGGGCACCGGGTCCAGCTGCAGGATAGGTACTGAGGCCTCGTGCGGCCCTCCCCCCTTCTCTGGGGACATTTCCTCCCTTGGCAGGCACTTTCTCACTAGAGGCTTGGCAGTGATAAGACCAGAAGTCCCTGCCCGTGGGGTGGGGTGCACACATGCAGAAGGAAGGCCGCCCTGCAAGCTCGCACCTGCAGAGCCTGGAGTAGCAGGGGCTGAGGGGCATGTTGGCAGGACAGCCGGGGCCTGGGTCTGCACCAGGGAGGAGGCATGCTCGGGGCTGGCGCTGGGGAGTCCAAGGGCCAGAGCATGGAGGCACAGAGAGGGCCATCCCAGTGCCCAGTGCCTTCCTCGAGGCAGGTGACCTTTCTCCTGTCAGGGTCAACCACCGTGATGTGGTCAGAGCCGAGTGAGCTCCATGTTGCTGTTGTAAAGAGGATGCCCGGGCACCACCCTGTGAAGCCCACACCTCACCTCTCATCTCCAGGCTCCCACACCCTGAACCCCACACCTCACCACCCACCTCCAGGCTCCCTGGGCATGTATGAAGGCACCTGGTGTTGTCTGCTGAAGCAAATGTACAACATAATCATTCCAGCCTGAAGCTGCCAGGTCCCATCAGCCCTTTGGGGTTCCCCAACCTGGTTACCAACTCAAAGCATCCTCCCTGAGGAGCTGCTACCAGAAGGAGAGGTGCTCAAAACTGCACTCGACTCTGGCGAGGCTTCGCTTCCTGGCCCTATAGCTCCACCCTTTGCCCATGGAGGTAATGGAGGGCACAGTGTGCCCTCAGAGGTCTGGTGGCTCTCATCTGAGCCCTATTTGCTTGTCTCCGAGGAGTCTTCCTGGGGCTGTACAGTACACAAGTGTTTTGTGCCCATGAAACCCAGGATAGCTGAGCCAGGGAAGCTGGCCCACATGCCCATCCCGGGTGTCCCCAGGGGTGCCCCCCTCAGGGAGGTAAGCTGCGTCCTGTCACTTTTCCTCTCTGTGGGGCTCAGTCTTCCCTGGGGCAGTTTGCTGGAAGCACAGGGCTCTGCCCTCCTTCCTGCTAGCCCCAGGCAGCTCCCAGGCAAGTGCCAAACAGGCCCGAATGATCCCACCTTCTGGAGGTGCCCCCAGAAGGAAGCCAGTGCAGAACTTGTGTCTGTGTCATCTGGCTGTTACTGGGCTGTGGGGGTGAGTGAGGACTCGGTTCTTACAGCTCAGGCGGCACATGGAGGTGCAGGCCTCGCTTGTGGGGAGGATGTCAAATCAAGGAGGTGGTGAAGCCTTACCAAAAGCGCCAAGAACCCGCCACTACAGAGTGGCCTTCATTATCAGAAGGTGTGGATCATTTGTGCACACCCTGCACCTGACCACCCTTTTGTCTTCATCATACCTGTTTTCCAGCCTTATGGTCCCCTAAAGGCAGGGGGTGATGCCTATCTGGTGGGCACCCTCCCTTGTCAGCAGGAAGTTGGTCATTTGGGTGGCGGGGGTAACTGGGTGCAGGCGGGGGTGGGGGGCGTCTCTGCTTCCTGCTGGAATGTGCCCAGGTGACAAGGAGGGACCCTGGGGAGACCCAGCCACTTCTGTCATCACACACCGGGGCTGTACTTGGGCTCTCGGGGCCATCCCGAGCTGGCTTCTGTCCTGGCAGCTTCAGGGAGCCCGGCCCTCCTCCCCCTGCACACCTCCCAGTGCCCCTCTCCACTCGCCCCTTGCTCCGCCTGGGTTGGGGGCAGGGGGCTGTGGGCCCAAGCTTTCCTTTTAGCCATCCGCTCCCTCTTTAATCCCATAGGTGATGTCTAATTTGCAGTGGAAATATTTGACAATCTTAATTGTTTTTTTGCAGAAAAGTCAAGTACTTTAACATCAAGGCCGGCTTTGTCAATGAGCACACGGTTTGCGGTGTCGCTAAAGATGGGAAAGAGGTGAGTGCCCAGCTCTCCCAAGTGGCTCCTCTCGCATGGTCCTGACCCTTCCAGTGACTCCAGACTTGTTCGACCTCAGTGCTCTTCTCAGTAATAAGCGCTGCTGGAATTGACCGGCGATCCCTCTGAGGCTGGTTGTGATTCTCTGCGAGTGATGAAACGCCATCACTGAGATGCACGTGGCGCCAGGCTGTCCGCTGCGCCGGGCAACAGGGCAGGTGCTCCTACCCCCGCAGAGTTTTACGGGATTGAGGGAGATGAGACACCTGCAGGGCGCTCTGTAAACCGTGGGATGCTTGGAGTTAGAATGTCTCCCTGCCCTCTTCTGCTGGGCCCCCTCCTGGCTCGAGGAGCCGTGACAGGCTCCCAGCTCCAGGGGGCCTCTGAGCTCCTGGCTGGAGGGTCCACACTGCAGGGCAGGAGCTGTGATTAGAAAGCGTGGGTCTCTCCTGGGAACCTGTGCTGACCTGCCTGACCACAGCTTCCTTGGTTTATTCTCAGACTCTGCTTTCAGCTGAGCACATCGTCATAGCTACTGGAGGGCGGCCGAGGTACCCCACTCACGTGAGTATCCCCACCACACAGCCTTCCCTCGCACCCCAGGTACGTTCACGGTCTCCCAGCTTACACTTCCCACACCAGTGGCACCCCCACTTTTTCTTTTCCTAAAAAAAAAGAAGTTTTTTCTATATTGACTCTGATCACTTTCTAATGCTCTCTCAACTGCGTTCTATGGAAGCAGGCCGACAGGGACCCCCACATCTCCTCACTCTTCACGTGGCTCTAGGACACCCCTGCCCCTGGTCTCCTTTATCTCTCTTTGCTGATTCTTCCTTTTTTCCTCAGCCTCAAGGTGTTGGAACATCCAGGACTTAAGTCTCTTCTTCCTGCCCCCACCCCAAATCATGACATAAGATTCTCATACCATAAAATGCACCCCTTTAAAGGGTATGATTCGGGGGAGGTTTAGTTTATTCAGAGTTGTGCAACCGTCAGTCTCCACTACCTAACTCCAGAACATTTTCATGCCCCAAATGAAATCCTGTCCCGTGAGTGGTCACTCCGTTCCTGGCTCCCCAGCTCCTGGTGACCACTAGCCTGTTTTCCGTCTCTGTGGATTTGCCCATTCTGGGCACTTCACATAAATGAAATCAGACAACATGTGGCCTTTGTGCCCGGCTTCCTGCACTCAGCAGAAGGTTGTCAAGGTTCATCCACATGGTAGCCTGTGTCAGAGCTTCATTCCTTTTTATGCCTGAATAATGAACCATTGTGTGGCTGGACCATATTTTGTTTGCCCACTTGTCCGTTGATGGGCATCTGAGTTGTTTGCACTTTGAGCTGTTGTGAATAATGCTGCTGTGAACATCAAAAACTTGTGCACAAGTTTTTCCATGGACTTAAGTTTTCACTTCTCTTGGCTCTATACCTAGGAATGGAGTTGACGGGTCATAGGGTAACTCAGTTTTTAACCTTTTGAAGAGCCAGCAGCCTGTTTTCCAAAGCGGCTGCACCATTTTGTGTACCTCACCCCCTCCAATGACGTGTCAAGGTCATACTTCCCTGGTTCTTCACATTTCATAATTTTTTTTGGTTGTTGAGAAATGAACATTTCAAATAAAGTAATACGTTAACTCTGGAAATCAGAATCTGTCTCCACCGTAGGATTTTGTTCATTGCTATTGTATGTCGTGTGGTTTTCTGAAGCAATTTTGTAAAGTCTGTATTCTTTCTCAGGGGTGGCCACTGAGGTCTCTGCTCAGTTTGCTTAGTGGTCAGCTAGTAACTAGACAGAGATTTCCTGAAACACCTGGAGAAACGGCCCAGTCTTTGCTGACGGATTCTGTAGGCATTTGGGGGCATGCTTTGGGCAGTCAGCCAGGCGCCGGAAACTTTGCCTTAGCCCTCACTTCCTACCTGTGCCGGGCCTCGAGGTCAGCCAGAGGGGAGAGCTCAGGCTGTCTGGGGCCTTTCCCTGGGTGTGTGTGTGTGCCGCCCAGGGCCTACACCTGGCCTTCTAGGTCCCCGGGAATATGCAGGAGCTTTTCAAAGCCCCTGTGGACAGCTCACTCCTTGGCTTTCCTTTTATTTATTTATTTTTTTAAAGATTTTATTTATTTATGTGTCAGAGAGAGAGCACAAGCAGGGGAGGTGGCAGGCAGAGGGAGTGGGAGAGGGAGAAGCAGGCTTCCTACTGAGCAAGGAGCCCCATGCAGGACTTGATCCCAGGACCCCAAGATCATGACCCAAGCCAAAGGCAGACGCTTAACCAGCTGAGCCACCCAGCCATCCCTGGCTTTTCCTTTTAAGTTTTTGGTGGTGTGTTGTTTGCTTCAGCTGTTATCCATTGGTTCGGGCAGCCGTGGCATCAGTCACTGGGCAGATCCTCCTCTGAGAGAGGCTTCTGGCCCTGGGCCAGGTCAAGTGAGGTTGAAGACAAGCCTTTTGAGTGGGGTCTTCTGGGGAAACCCCAGCCAGGTCAATCGACAACTGTTTCTTGGGAGGGAGCTTTGCAAGGGCTCCGACTCGGCTCGGCTCTGCTCTCCCTGCTGTGTTTCTTAAGTCGCTCATCGTCGCTTAAGGTTGCCACTGTGCTGAGGGATAGGGCTAGAGTCTGTTACAACTTCACAAAACTCACTGTCCGTACCAAGTTTCAGCCATTTTTCTTGACTAAACGTTCCCTGTGTTGCTGCAAGCTTTTGATTAATTTCCAGAGTTCTCAAAAAGTTGAATCTGACTGTTTTTGCTAGTTGTCTGGCTGTTTTTATGGAAGGGTGAACATTGGGAGGTCCTCGCGCCACCGTTTTTTGCCAGCATCCCCTCCCCCATCTGCTGTGAGGGTGCTTCTCTGCCCTCATTCCCATGAGGCAGGTGGAGCTAAGGAAGGGGGCCGTACGGTCAAGGTAGTGGAGAGGGGGATGGGAGGCAGGAAGGGGCTTGGCCAAGGCCACATCCTCGTGGGTCTCCCAGGGGCCCTGGGAAGCAGATGGCACAAGCCCTGAGCCTCCACATGGGCTGCAGCGAAGTGCATGAGGCCCACAGACTCCCTGGGCCTGGAGGCCACTTCTGCCTCCTAGTTAGACCGACAGAGCACAGACGGAGCAGATGGAGGAAGAACAAGGGAGCAGTTCTGTTTCTCCCCAGATGCCCAAATCCCAAGCCTCCATCTTCGGTTCTGTGCTTTCTCTGGAAATGGGGAACAGAGGGGGCATGGGGAAAATGCATACCTCCAGTCCTCAGAGGAGCACCATGCCTCCCTCCGGCTGTCAGGCCCTCAAGAGCAGCCTCCGGAGGGGACAGGTGGCTTGTGCACAAAGGGGGCCCTTGGGTGGGTTACATGGCTCTGTAGGGTGGTGGGGTGCTGTTGTTCAAGGGAGGAAAGGAGGGCGACCATTAGTGACCCCTCACCCTTCAGCCAGGCCTACGTTGGTTCTGCATAAAGCCCCTGAAGGCCACAGTCAGCTCCCAGGAGCTGGGCGGTCATCTGGGACAGACCGACTTATGTGCCCACGCCAGGGTGCCCTGCAGAAGCGACAGGCCTGGCCCCAGCCTGCTGGACCTCGGCTAGGCGGCTGCCATGTGTCCCCCGGCCAGAGGGGGATAGAGCAGGAGTTATCTGGCCCATGGGGAGGCAGCCGTCCCACCGCCCACCCCCGCCACCCCCTCCCTGGGGGCCTGCCAAGACTCACTTGTGTTTTAGTTCCTTTGATTTCTAGACCTTTTGGTTTTCTTTACACAAACCCGAGAAATTCCTGGCTTTATTTTTATTGCCGATTAGAATCATAAACTGTTTGCAATCCGCTTCCTCTCCACCCGCACATCTTGCTCTTCTTACTCTCGTGGGCCACTGAGGGGACACGGGTCCTTGTCTCCCCCGCCTGCTCAGCGGCCCCTCCTCAGGCTCCGCTGGGGATGCCCAGGAGCGTCCAGCCTTCAGCCCCGTGCCCTTGGGTCCAGCCTGCCCCTCCACACCCTGCGTCACTGCTCCCCGCCTGTCCTCCCTCGGCCCAGCATCTGGATCAAGGGGAAGGCCCTGGAGAGCAGGGAGGAAAAAGCTGCGGGCCACGCGCCGGCTCCCCAACCACCTTGCACAGCCAGGGAGTGCTGGGTGTTTTGCCCAGGAAGGTAGATGGTGCACCAAGTCAGATATAGCCAGGTCACCTGTCCCTAGAGGCCACAACCTGAAGAACAGTGTGTGGAGCAAGGAAGCGCACCCATGGGTGGGCTGGGGGTGGTTCTGCTTGAGTTGTGTCTACAGAATGGTCATCCTCTTTGGGGGAAGTCTCTGGAGACAGGCCAAGTGATGCTCTTTTCACATTGATCCTTTTTTTTTCTGAATAGATTGAAGGTGCCTTGGAATATGGAATTACAAGTGACGACATCTTCTGGCTGAAGGAATCCCCTGGAAAAACGTAAGACCCGACGTGTGCCTTAATGGAGAGCCTCTTGTTCACCATTGCAAACATCAGAACCATTCAGAACCACATGTTGGTCCTCTCTCCCTAGTGCATTCTTTCCTGTCTACATGAAAGAAGGACAGAGAGCCCGGTGCTTGGGCCCCTTGGTGGGGCTGTTGACTGTCTTGGAAGTGATGACCCATGTATTACAAAATTCATCAGCCGCTATCTAGGGGCGGTGGTTTTCAAACAGGGTTCCCAGAGCCCCAGGGTTCCAGTGGGTTCTGTCAGGGACATCACGGAGGGAGGACATTCAAGGGGGAGAAAGTAAGGCCAAGTCCTCAGGGAAAGCCGTTGGCCTCTCCGCAGGCCTTGATTAAACATCCCCTTTCCTCTGGTTTGAACCTTGGGCTTCTCTGAAATGCAGCAAAGCCTCCGAAGTTTTCAGAAACTGTAACCCAGGAAATGAGACGTGCAGTGTGTGAGCAGTTTTACACTCCCTGAGCGGGTGTTCAGGCACCAAATGTATTTCTTGTACCCACAGAGCAGGCTGTTGGGGGGTTCCAGGTCTAGACAGGCCCTGCAAGTGGCGTCTGGGGGACGCAGGGACTGGAAAGGCCACCAGAGGGCAACAGAGGCTTGGTCGTCAGTGGGCTCTTAGCTGCCTTGGGACTTGCGTTTGAGAAAATAGAGGTGGAGAAGTGTGCCAGGGTGGGTGGGCGTGTGCGTGAACGGGCACCCCTGTGCTCTCCTTATCACTGTTTCCCACTTCCTGAGGCATCTCTGGTCGGGGTCGGGGCTTGATTCCCTTGAATGGATGTGGTGTAGTTGATCTTTCCACGACTCCCAAGCATCTCAGTAGGCTCTTTTTGTCGGCATTATGAAATGCTGCAGCGAAAACCTTTGGTGTGCATCTTACCTACTGTCAGAATGCTTCTCGTGTGTTCTACATACCTGTCAGGGGGGTTTCCTACAAGCCAAGAACGCCGGTACAGGGCTTTACACATGTTGCTAGCAGGTGCTCCCTCCTGGTGGGCTGCCCCGTGTTCCCGGCGCACCCCTGCCTGCCCCCCCTCCCCCTAACTGGGCCAGGCCATCGGCTTTTTCACGAGCCATAAAACAGGAAGGAGCCTCTCCTCCTGCTTCTGCGGGGGTGAACGCCAGTTGTTTCTGCCCAAGGTGTGTGTGGTCCCTCCAGTGACTGTGGTCAAGCTCACCCAGGCTTGGATCCCTCTGTCGCGTTCCTCTGGCTCTCCAGGCTGTGGTTTCTCCTTTTACTCGGTGATATTATTTCATACAGAAGTTTGTAATTTTCACACTGTGACATTGATCACTTTTTTCCTTTATGCTGAAATATCTGGGTTATCTATTCTTCTATCTTTAGCTAGCTAATGGGTTAAATGTGACCTGATTCTATTTGCACTTGCTATTACTAGTCATCATTTCGTGTATTTACTAGCCATTTAGAACTGAGTGTGTCTGTGAACGTGTGAGTGTGTGTTGTCAGCTTGGTCCGTGGCCCACTTTCTATCTGGTTTTTCTTTTTTCTTATCTGTTCCTTATCTTCCAGCTGGTTCGCGTTCTAGGGCTGTGATCCCAGGCCATTTCTATTGCACGTTTTCTTGGCTTGTCATGTCATTTCACTTGCGTGATGTACAAATGGTTTTTTTTCTTATTTTTTTTAACCTACCTTAGATCTCTTTTTACACTTAATAGCTTTTAGATTTATTGCATGTTCAGGAAGGCCTGCTCCACCCCCAAGATTGTTTTTGAAAAAGAGCCTCTGTATTTTCCTTTAGGGTTTCCACAAGTCAGATTTTCCTTTGCGTCCTCGGGGTGTTTGCTGTTCATCTTTGGTGTGGTGTGGTATGGTGTGGCGTGGTGTGGCATGGTGTCGTATGGTGTAGCATGGTGTGGTATGGTGTGGCGTGGTGTGGCATGGTGTGGTATGGTGTGGCATGGTGTGGTATGGTGTGGCGTGGTGTGGCATGGTGTGGTATGGTGTGGCGGGGTATGGTGTGGTGTAGCGGGGCATGCTGTGGTATGGCATGGCATGTCGTGGCGTGGCGTGATGTGGCATGTGGTGCGGCATGGCGTGAAGGGGGCTGGGCTGCCAGGGTCCCTGTGTTGCTGACCAGCAGCCCCGCGAGCCAGTCTGGAAGCTCAGTCCCCGAGTGGAGTCCAGTCCTGCTCTGGCTTCTGACTCCGACTTTCCTGTATCACTGGTCCAAGTGCCTGGCACTGGCTTCAGATCTTAGTTTTCTTTTGCACTGACCCCTCTGGGTGGGATGTAGACCCATTTTGCCGGCCTCTCTGTAGTGGTCCTCTGGACCCGTGGTTCAGACAGCCTCGAATGTGCAGCTGCCTCGGAGGCCAGCTCACCGCCGGAGCTTGTGTCCTGTGTGAGGCCCTGTGAGCTTCAGTCATCTCGGCCTCTAACCGAAGGCCAGCGTTTTCTGAATCCTGGTCTTTTGTCAAATTTGTTCCTATGTATTCTGTCAGTTTCCTTTGTTTGCTGTTTTCCCATTACACGTTAAAAGCAGCGTCTCAGTGTCCAGAAAGGGGTCGGTTTCTAGCGATTGTCTCTTGGACCACTGCTCACGGGAGGCTGGGTGTGTGTGTGGAGGCTGAGAAGGGCGGGAGGCCCAGGCGTGCTGGGTGCCGCCGGTGCTCAGCGCAGTGGCCCAGGGCTGGGCCCCTCCTCCTCCGCGACCGTGTGTTGGGGCAGCGGCCTGCTCGGCCGGGAAGACACCACCCCAGATCTTTCGGTCAGGAAAGAAAGTGCTGTGTTTATTTTTTTCAGGAAAAAAACATTTAGAAGATTTTTTTTTAAAAAAAAGCTCTTTCGTTTAGAAGGAATCTAGGTATGTTATTGTTTAAGAAAAAAAGTGTTTGCAATGTATCAGTCACCCGTTTCTCGTTCTGAGCATGATTTATGTGAGGAAATGGTTTTTTTTAAAAATTAAGCTGGAGATATATCCCTGTACGATGCTTCTGTGAAAATGTGGCTTTTGTCCGGTGCTGTTAATGCAAGTTGTAACAGTGTGATATGGGAGGCAGTGTTTACATGCTGCATTCCTCTGCTGTAGTCAAAATAAGCCCGGAGGGTCTACAGTAGCATTTCTGTATTTTATCAGCTTGGGCTGGGGCTGAGAGGGAGGCCTCCGCTCACACTTGGAGGGGCTGTTTCTGCCAGATTTATTTGCCTTATAAATATTCCCTGTGTTTATTTTAACTCGCCTTTAAAATGGAGCTGAAATTAATATGGACCTGAGGGCTGCCCCCCGGCCCTGTAGTGCCTCCCGCAGCCGGTGGGGGGGGGGATCTCTGCTCAGTGCCATGGGAGGCACAGCCAGTGCTGGAGGGCACCCAGCGAGCTGGCCTCCGTCTGCAGCGGCTGCGGTCCCCGCCGGCCAGCTCCTCACAGCCCGTCCGAGGCTCCGCGTCCCTTGTGCATTCTTTCTCCCTGCATCCCTCCCCGTGCTGGGGCATGGGCAGTATCCAAGACCTTTCAGGGTGCATCCGAGTTGGGCACAGTGACCAGTAGCCCTTAGTGGGGCCTGCGGCCCTTCAGCCTTCCGTGGTTGTTCCACGGCTTTGTCCCCTCAAGGCATGGACCCCGGTGGCCACAGAGGTGTTCAGCCTCACAGACATGTCTTTACTCGAATCCAGGTCTGGGGAGCCCAGGGCTAGCCAGGTGGCAGAGAGGGCACGATGAAGCCCAAGCCCAGCTGGTGGGAAGAATGAAACAGCCTTCACAACACAGCTGGGTGCCCGGCTTGGCACCCCGGAGGTAACAGATCACATGTGGAAACTTCCACCATATGCAGCGCGAGCTCCCAAGTCTGCGAGCAGGGGCCCGGGGGCGCCCTGGTGGCCCAGACCCTCGGAGCCACACCCTTGGCCTGAGGTGGGACCATGAGATTGGCATCTACTCAGCCTCGGCCTCCCGAATGCCAGCTTTGTATCTGGCTTGTTCAGCATTTCTGTTGTTCTTGCTTCTTCCTTTTTCTGTGTAATCCAGGGCAGGTTGAAGAAGTGAGGAGGATTCTGGGGGAAAAACAGAGTCCCCTGGGCAGGTAGCAGGAGCCCCTTCGGAAGGAACGGTCAGGGGGATAATGGTCACTTCCAGGAACTATTGACCACCAGTGGAGAAAATGGGGGGGCAGAGGAAGTGCACTGCCCTGCACGGGGAGGCTTAGAGATGGCGTGCAGCCCTGCCTGTCCCAGATGTCCAGCCCAGCAGCTTCCTGGCAGATGGAGGAAGGGTGGAAGGGAGAAAGGTGGGCCAACTCCCCACAGTGCCTTTAGGGAGGCAGGCCCTGGGGTATCTGGCCCTGCCTTTGATCCCACAGCCTGGTGATATTGGCTCACTCAGCTGGAGGGCTACCTCCTCTTCCAGGCCTTCTGGACCTGGGCATCCTGGCTGGGACTTGGGCCTGGCCTTCCAGCCTGCCCGGGGCCAGGATCCTCAGGTCCCCACACCCTGCAACCATTTGGGGACCCTAATGGTGGAGAATCGAGGTCACTCTGCTCCACACCCCCTCGGCTCCCTGGCCCAGCTAGTCAGCATTCCGGCCTGGGGTTCACTCCAGGTCTGCTGGCCAACTCTCTGCACAGCTGGGCTCTGAGCTGGCAGCTTTGGGGTGACCTCCGAGCCACCACCTTTCTCTGGCAGCAGAGGACTTGAATGAGACCAGAGCGACCTAGGGGCAGCTCTTCCCCACCTTGGCCTGCCACACCACTATTCCCACTCGCCGGCCCAGGTGGGTCCTCCCTGCTACAGCTGCACGGCTCGGCCCTCTGTCCTTGGGGCCCGGGGCTCTGTGAGGCAAGGTGTTTCTGTAACTTGGGCTGATTTAACACTGCCTCTCAGAGTTGGTCCTGGAAGGAGCTCTTTTTTTTGGACCCTTATTTTGTGTCTGGAAGCTGACTAGGTATTGTGATCATTTTTCTCTTTCCCTGAGTGCAGAAGGGAAGGATATAAATTTTTTTTAATTTATTTATTTGACAGAGAGACACAGCGAGAGAAGGAACAGAAGCAGGGGGAGAGGGAGAGGGAGAAGCAGGCCTCCTGCGAAGCAGGGAGCCTTATGTGGGGCTCGATCCCACGACCCTGGGATCACGACCTGAGCCAAAGGCAGACGCCTAACGACTGAGCCACCCGGGCGCACCCGGGAAGGATATAAATTTTTATCATGCAAAGAACCACAGCTATTTGGTTAGGAAAACTCATTGCTGTGAATGCTCTCATTTCCTGCTTAATGTCCATGTTCATTTAATGTGACACCTTGTGTCCAGCAAAAGGGAGACCGGCTATCTGCCTAAGACTTGGCTACCAGCCTGTAAAGCCCCGCTGACCATCTCCCTGGCATATCCTGATGGCTGCCGGGCCCAGGGGCTGAGGAAGACAGCTCCTCGGGGTGGCATTGTTAGGAAGCCAGACGGAGAGGCTCTGGCTGGGCGGAGGTGGGCCCAGTGTCGGACCCGGGTGGGATGGGGCTGGCAGATCCCAGGCAAGCCTGGAGCCAGCCCCCACTGGGGAGGAGGCCCTGGGGCCCCCCACCCTCCCTGCTGCCTCCCTGGGGCACCTGAGCTCGGCAGCCCGCTTGGCATTTCCTGCACTGGTGGGGCTGCCAAGGAGCCAGGTGCCTGCCATGAGGCCCTCACTTTGTGTGGGTGCCCCCCTAGGGGAGCGGATCAGGGGCCTTCAAACTCGAGAGGCAGGTGGAGGGCTCTTTAAGCTGCAGCTTCATGGGTCTGAATTAAGGCTTTTGTTTCTGCTTCCTCCCCCATTCAGATTTTGAACGAGAAAGCCTGCCCTGTGATTAGGCTAATCCCACGGTAGTGATAGCTTCGCATGAAATGTTTGCACACTGGAGGGCACAGAGAGCGAAGTTGCCCAGAACACACATACAACTGCATCAGGGGCTCCTGGGGTGTAGGGTGGCGGCTGCCCGCGTGGGCTGATGCCCTTGTGTCCGGGTCTCTTAATACAGTGACAAGGCGAGTGTTTCCATTCCTCCGAGGCTCACTCAGGCCCTCCCCCCAGATCCGACAAGCTGGTCCTGACTTCCGCTGCTGCCAGCACCCCTGTCCTCCTGTGGCTCACCAGGGCCGGCATTATTCCCTGCACCTTGGAAGCCAGCCTTGGCCGCATGGTTCCCAGGCCCTCTTCCTGGCCAGGGGTCCCCTCAGCAGCCAGAGGGACTTGTCTACAGTTTCAAGGGTACCTATAAAAACAAACCAGAGCCCCTCTTCCGGCCCTCCTTACCCCTCGTGATCTGGAGGCTCCAGAGTCTGTCTGGTTTTGCTTTGGCATTTTCCTACTTCAGCTCATTTAAAGGGAGTTCTCTGAGTTCTTGGATTCTGCGTTCTGCAAAGAATAACGATTATTTGATGAATTGGAGGCAGGGATGGAGTGAAAACCAATATTGTTGATAATCCTTGCTCACAAAGGCAAGACCCAAAATTACCTTCAAGAAGGCAGGACGCTTGTTTGCTTATGAGATTTCAGCTCTACACATGTGGTCAAGGACACCCACTTCGGAATGGCTGAGCTGGCACCGGCCTTCTCCCAGATGTGCCTTCTGTTGGTAACTCAGAGCTGGTGGCCTGAGAATGGTGGGCCCCCGTGACTGGGAGGTGGGAGCGGGAGGCCCAGAGCACTGAGGTGGCTCCGTGGGAGGAGCTGCCTGGCCGCCTGCTCTACCTCCTTGTCCAACTCCCCATCCACATAGTGCAAGAGGTTTAGGGAGGGCCCCAGGGGCTGCAGAAATAAGCCAGTTTTGCCAAAATCAGGAGACTGCCTTCCTGTGTCCTCAGCAATGTGACATGAGGATCTGGAGCCGTCCTGTAGGCTGTGGCCGGCAGCCGGCTGGCTCCTGCTGGAGGGTCCACGTCACAGAGGCCGGAAGGCTCCAAGACAGGCCGGGACAGCCCCATTGTCCAACAGAGGGGTTCCCCCAGTACCTGCATGCTGTGGCTGTCTGAGAGGCAGTCGGCCTGCGCCATGGCCACCACTGGAAACAGGGAGGAAAGGGCACTGCGTGTTTGGCATTGACGCTTTTACCCAACTTCGTGGGATGTTCAAAGCAGTTAAATTCTGCTTGCATTTTAAGTAACTCAGAATTTCACGTCTAAAAGAAAAGCCTGTACCGTTCACCGTATACATCAAGTACAAAAGACATTAGGATATGTCATTCTGAAAACGTCGCTTCACAGAGACCTACCTATTACATGTACGTGTGGCCACGTACACACGTGGATACGCACGTACGCCAACATGTCTGTCTCTTAGACATTGCCAGGCCTCTGTGCGGCCCTGAGTGCCTCTCGGTGCTCCTACCAGCTGTGGGGCCCAGGGTCCCTCTCAACTTTTTCACATGGTGAGCTCTGTTCACTTGCCCCAAACATGACTCCAGCCCAGTTCTGTCCCCAGCCCCCGAGAGGAAGCCATGTGCAGTTGCTTCCCGCAGGGCACCTGCAGCAGTATTCCACGGGATATACTGCTTTTTGAAATGGAATTATATCATTAGTACCTGCCGGGATTAGTGCTGACATTGGGCTTATCCATCCTTACATCACCTCCTCTTATTCAAAGGCTGAGGGGGTGATCTGACAAGCCCACCCACATGTTGCCACCTGGGCGGGAATTTTCATTCCGTGTTAGGTTCTGCACACACGTGTGTATGTGTGCTTGTGTGCGTGTGTGTTCATGCGTGCAGAGTGGAGCTGGGTCCCAGTGTCCTGTGTCTCCCTCTGCCCCCAGGTGCCTTCATCCTTGCTGCAGGGAGCTGGCTCTCCTGGCCCCGGCCCGTGTGTGGCAGGGCTGGACAGGCACATGCGGGCCTTCCACGGTTTGAGGATATTCTGGCCCCAGCTGCTGCTTTCCCAGAAGCCTCCCTATTGTCCCGTGCCCTCCCCGTCCTGCAAAGCATGTCTGCTTCCATCTTGGCTGCCGAAGATCTGGAGGGACCCCATTGGCAGAATTTACATGAGGACAGAAGGAAAACCATTCCCCTTGTTCTGATGGGACTTTTCTTCACACGCCTGTGGACTTTGCATTGATCGCACTCCCAGGACCCTTCACGGGACATGTGCTGTTCTGTCACTGACCACTCACATCCTTCACCACCAGGCAATTTTCTGATTCAGCGACACTGTGTTTGTCATTTATTTCACAGTCAGAGCCTCTGGGAAGTGGGTTTTGTGCCTTGGGACAACCTGTTTGAACAGTTAGCCTCAGCTGACTCATCAACAGTGACACGTCAACTGACCAGGCACCCCCAGAAAGCTGAAGGGCCCCGTCCCCCCTGCGGAGGCCCCAGTCAGGACAGCTGTGCGTGGGCCACGGTGGGCCACGTGTGGGACTCACCGTTCTTTCTGTCTGTGTCCATTCCTCTAACAGGTTGGTGGTCGGGGCCAGCTGTATCCTTTGCGGGCATGCAGGTGACAGCCGGCTGTGCTCACAGTCCTGAGAGTGGATACCCGGTTCCTACAGCCCCTCCCCCACGGCCCTCCCTTCCGGCAGGGAGGACGTCTGCTGCCTGGAGCCAGGCACTTACAGGGCCACTCAGTGCAGATGACCTGCACTCAGGGGACAATTTGAGGTTGACCTTTGAGGCTAGGGCTTCCTGGAGGCATTTCCTGAGCCACACGCTGAGACGGCTGAGCCTGTCGGGCCAGCTGGATACAGCCGTGAGGCAGGTGGTGCTCCCTGGAGAGCAGCCCCGTCCAGGCCCGGTCCTTCAGAGGGAGTGGTAACACCAGAGAGGGTCAAGAGAGGAGCCATGGGAGGATCTGAGGTCAGGAGAGGGGATAGCAGGGGGAAGGTGAAAGCTGGGACTGCTAGCTGGGAACATGGGTCGAGGGCCGCTGTTGCGTTTCTTTCGCCAAGAAGACTCTTCTCTCAGTGGCTACTCAGACCCCTTGGGGGTTGGGGGTAGGGCCAGGCACCAAAGGCTGACGTTAAACTGCCAAGAGCCTGGACAAATGCCCCATGGAGGCAGAAGCCACCTGGGCCCTGGGTACTGGAGGGTGCCCACGTCCCGTGGCTACAAGAGTCCCTACCTCACCTTGGACACGCGTTTATGAGGTCGGCGGTGGGGGATGGGGTGGAAGGGGGTCTTTGTGTTGCTGTTGGGAGCCTCCTTCAGGCTGACTGGAGATTGGTGGGGGAGTGGGTGGCTGGCCAGGGCACTGGGGGTCTCGCCCCTTGGCTCCTGATGTCACGATCCATTAGCATTCTTAGCTTCTGGCAGATGTGGCCCTGGAGTGTGCTGGCTTCCTCACCGGGCTCGGACTGGACACCACCGTCATGATAAGAAGCATCCCCCTCCGGGGCTTTGACCAGGTATGGCCACGTGTGCCCCAGGTCCCACCCTGTGCTCTCTCCCAGGCAGGTGTGGGTGTGGTCTAGCAGTGAAGTCTCAGTCTTTAGAAGCTGGCCCTTGAGTAAGGAGATTGTTCCTGAAGTAGAAAACACCTGCCAGAGTGTGGAAGGAAGGGCTGGCCCATGGAACGTGCGGCAACATGCCCCCTGGACCAAAGGGATGTTGGTGAGCACGCCAGGCCAGCCTCACAGACCACAGGGTTGGGTCAGCCCTTCTAGTCACTCCATTAGTAAGCAGAAAGCATGTGTCAGCTAACTCGCTGTCCCCCATCTCCCTTGCTGAGCCCCTCAGGTGTCTGAGTGAGGTGCCACCTCCACAGGGGCAGCACCAGGTGAGGAAGCAGGTGCTAGACTGGTAAGGCCCTGCATGACCACCTCAGGAGCGGGCAGCCCCTGGCTGCCTTCCTAGTCACCCACCAGAGACTGAAAAGATGTGATTTATGAGTCAGGACAAGCACTATGGTGGCTCTCCTGGCCGGCGGTCCACCCTGAGCACTCAGAGCGTCCCCACAGCCTCTGGGGCCCCGCCAGTTCCACATCCTGTCCACTGTATGGGGCCAGCACTTCATGCAGCCTGCCTGGCAGGCGTGGCAGGAGCTCAGAGGGCCACCCTGTGGGGTCTGAAGAGTACAGGTTTTCCTGATCCGCGTCTGGGGCATAGACACCCCTGCTCACGGCAGAGGCATCCATGTCAGGAGCACGTGGTTTGCGGGGTTTTTTTTTTTAACTAAAACTCTTCAAGGAAAAGTCACCTGTTAAAACCGAAGTCTGGGGCTGTTGCTGTGAAGGTGTCAAAATGCCCTCTAACGTGCCCAAGAAGGAAGACAGACCCCTGTCTGTCAGTGCTCTCCAGCCTGGTGAGCTCTTGCGGAGGGAAGGAGTGGGCCTGCCCCCAGCCCCACCCCAGCCGGCGGACTCGGATACCTGGCCCTCGGTACTGTGCGGGGCCACGCGCTTTCTTTTTCTCTTTTCTCTTTTTTTTTTTAAGAGTTTATTTATTTGTTAGAGAGAGAGAGAGAACAAACAAGCAGGGAAAATAGCAGGCAGAGGGAGAGGGAGAAGCAGATCCCCCGCTGAGCAGGGAGCCCGCTGTGGGCTCGATCCCAGGACCCTGATCATGACCTGAGCCGAAGGCAGACGCTTAACCAACTGAGCCACCCAGGTGCCCCTCTTTCACTTCACTCCACACTCATGTACTAAGTGTCCACAGTGGGGCCACGGCATCCAGGGAAGGTCTCTGTGCCTCGGGCTATGTGTGGAGTGTGCCGGGCAGCAGAAGGGAGCCGCACTAGGCCACGCTGCAGGACACAGAGAAGGACATGGCCTGTGAAGCAGAGGGGCCGTAGGCACGAGGACCAGTCAGAAGACTGGTCTTCCAGCCCAGGCAGAAGTTGGGAGACCGACGAGAGGGGGTGCCCTGGGACATGGCACTGTGGTGAGGCCGGGTGGCCCAGGCCCTGCCTCAGAAGGATGTGCAGCCCTGGTGGCCAGCCTAGGGCCGGTGGTCTGGCCCCTTGGCTCAGTTGGGCCCAGTAGTTCCCCCACAGACTGTGACAGAGACTCCAGGCTTGTCAGGCGTCCAGAGGAATCAGCAGCCTACACTTGTGTTCTCGTGACTGGTGTGACAATCCTGAACAGGCAGGACTCCTCATGGTGTATGTTTCTAAATGAGCAGGCACCAGAGGATTTAAACAGTGGCTTTTATTTTCTCTTCAAAGAAAACGCTGTGTCCAACTAAGACTCTAACCTGTACAAGCCTCCCTAGCAGCCCCAGGAGCTGAGCCCCCATCTGTAGTCAGGGGGTGCAGAGCTTTCTAGGCTGGGAGGAGGGAGCCCTCTCAGCAGATGCTCTGGCCACCCCCACCCCCCCCACCATGCCTGCTACCTTGTATATCTTGGTGGGGAGCAGAGGGGCCCCCCTCTACTGTCCCAACTCCCCAGTGGCAGAGGAGGTGACAGCATGCGGGGGGGGGGGAGGGAGGGGTAGCAGGTTTGGAGTCAAGTGCCATCTCGTTTGGCCAGGCCAGAGCCTCCCGGGGAAGGGGGTGTTTGTCATTGCTTTTAGTGAAGACTTAGTTAATCAGCATGTAGAGAAGAGCCCATAGGTCAAGTGCATCCTCACCCAAGGGCCCCAGGTCCTCGGATTTGGAGCTGGCATCAGATGCTGTCCCAGCACAGCCTTCACTTCCACAGAGAACAAGGGGACCCAGAAGTGGGGGTGGACTGAGGCCACATAGCAGCAGAGGAGGGGCCTTGGACCTTCTCCTTTGGATGGACCTTTCTTGGGCTCGTCTAGGGCTTTTTCAAGCAGGCAGGAGACCACGTCCTTTTCTTCTCACAATCATCAGGAGTGGACGTTCTCACTGCCACCTGGGCCTCACAGCACGTTCTCTTGTGCTTTGCAGCAAATGTCTTCCTTGGTCACAGAATACATGGCCTCTCAAGGCACCCGGTTCCTGAGAGGCTGTACCCCCTCAAGAGTGCGGAGGCGCCCAGATGGCCAGCTCCAGGTTACCTGGGAGGACCTCACCTCCGGCAAGGAGGACATGGGCACCTTCAACACTGTCCTGTGGGCCACAGGTAAGGGTGCGCTGAGCCACACGTGAGCCCCACGGAGGGCAGCAACACCGCCTCCCCTTCCTGCTGTTGCCAGGCCTCCCCTCACCCTGCTGGCTTTGGGGGGGGGGCAGCTGTCACAGCACACCTCTTGGGCCATCATAACAGCCCGTGGCGTCATTTCCATCACTTCAGGGGGGTTGGTTTGAGCTCTGCAGGAGTGGATGCCCAACTGGCCTTTGTGGAAGTCACACTTTGCAGATTTCCAAAGATGGCATCAGTGATGGGGCAGAGGCCTTGGGCAGAATTAACCCATTGCTGACGTTGCCGGACATACTCCTTCCCAGGCTGACTGCTCCCTGCACCCCAAGGGGCAGGATGGAGAGTAGGGATGCAGTGGGGGAGATGCCTGCCCAGGGCCTGGGCCTCAGCTGGTCTGAGGGAAGGGACATGGGCTTTGAGGAAAGGCACCCTGGCCAGGAGCCAGGCGGGAAGAGCAGAGAGCTCACTGTGTTCATCGTGAGCCTGCTTGTGGTTGGGGTCTGGTCGCAGAGGGCTGACGGATTCTGGGGCCAACTGCAGCACACCTGCTCGGACATCGTGCCCACCTTGACAGCTGCGTCCTCTCGGGTTGGGATCTCGTTTCCCTAAGCCCCCTGCGTCTTCCTTTCTCTCGATATTTCCAGTTCGCCGGGGTCTCTCTGCGCTGAGCCCGGCCAGTTGTCCCTCCTCTGTGAACCCGGGCTCGGAATCTGTGTTGCCGTCAGAATCGTCATCTGCCTCCACGTCAGTTAACCGAATGTCTGCTGAGTGCTCAGAGGGGCAGTCACGTCAGCGTCTGTCAGGACCTGGTTGGCCTGGTCCCAGCATGCCTTGCAGTGAGGCTCCCGGGAGGAGCAGGGCTGCATCACAGAGCAGTGGACTTCCTAGAAGCCTCTCTGGTTTTCCTGAGTTCTCAGGACGCTTGGAAGTCAGACCATGACATAAACTCTGGAGGAGTCCGAGCTCTTCCTTGTGTGTGGTCAACACGAGCAGCTCTAAGGAGCAAGGAAAATGCCTTGCAGTTAATGTAGTGCCTCTTGCCCAGAATTTAGTAAACAGCCACAGGAGATATTCTTGTTCAAATTGTGAAAGGAAATTGGAGGTTTATTTTGTTGAACACTGCGAAAGATTATATAACCATTCCGATCCGGAAGCGTAAATTGACATTTGTCTCAAATTCCATTCTAAAAGGTGAAGTGGCAAGTTTCTCCCTTCCCATCTGCACCCCCAGCCTTTTCCTTTGTCCCCTGATATCACTTCGGGGACCCCAAACACCCACATCCCTCCTCTCGCTATTGGACAGAGGCAAACACTCATGCCCATGTGCCATCCGCTAAGCCCACGCTGATGGCAGTGGCTCAGAGGGCAAGGGCCTGTGCCGTCGGAAAGCCTCGAGGTCCGCCCAGCTTCCAGACAGGTCCCTGGTGGGCGACGTGCAGGGCCCCTGGCGCACTGCCTGCCCTCCCCTCTGCAGGAGTCCGTTTTATTTTCTGTATTTTCAAAAAGAGCATCCCCCAGACAGTCTGCCCGACGTGATTGATGCTGGGGGTGGAAGCTTTCACAGTCCTTGGCCTTTGACCTTGCTCCCTGAGGCGGCGCTGCGGCGGCGGCGGCGGTTTCTGGCACGCCTCCTGGGGCTGTACGGGCATGTGCTGACTTCGCTGCTCGCTCCTGGGCCAGGTTTTGTAAACAATCAGGAGCCACTTCCCAGTTTAACAACTGGGAATGTTTTCTGCTGGTTTACCCCATAAGCCTTTAACCAAGCATCATTTCTGCTCCCAATAAAGGATGATCCGATCTAGGAGGTTAAAATAAAACACCCCCACCCCCGGAGAGGGCGGGGGGCTGAAGGGCTGGCACAGCAAACAGCTCCCAGACCATACGTCCTGCCGCAGTAGCGAGCGCTGTGTGCACACAAGCTGGGTTTTGACGAGTGTTAAAAACAGGAGGGGAAGGATGCCCCTCGTGTCCGGAGGACACACGCTGAGGTCCGCAAGGAGCTTCCATGGGGCTGAGCTTGGGCCTGGCGCCTCGGTCACAGCTGGTGAGGACAGTATGCGCAGGGATGGCGAGGTGGGCCCTGCAGTCTGCAAGCCCGGGAGGACTCGGAGCCTCTTCCTCGGCCCAGCCTTGATCTCCACGTGGTGGATTAAACACATTAGCAGTTAAAGCAGTTAATTGCTGTGCAGGGGGCCGGCTCATTGTTTGTCTCTGAATCACCCACCCACACCAGGTGTCTCAGATAATAGACTGGGAACTCGCAGCGAGGAGGATTTCCTGTCTGCAGATGTGCCGATTACAGTGCTGAGTGAAGCCAGTCAGCCTGCGCAGCGCCGCGGGCTCGAATTCACCCTGTGCAGTTAACCAGTTGTGGCCTGAATCCTCGGCCGTCGTGGGAGGCGGTGGGGGAGCAGGGGCAGGACGGGGCAGCTGAGGGGACACTTGCGCGTGAGCTGGCCCTCAGCTGAGGTTTAACTTCGACTTTCTTTCGGAGGCCGGACTGGGGGCCTCTGGAGCAAAGCCCTGGGAAAGCCGGCCCCTAAAACCGTCCCGTGCCCCTCAGCATCTCTGGCCTCTAGAAGGTTTCCTGTCCCCCTCTCGAGGCAAGGGTGGAGGCTCTGGCGTATCCCTCCCTGGGCCACAGGAGTCCTGCCCATGGTCAGAAGGCCCAGACGGCTGGTGTTCCCACCATCTGGGGTGCCGGGAAGGGCTGTCCAGGCCCCGCCTCAGCAGCCCCCTTGGTCTGTTAGGAATCAGCTCTTTCTTCTTCCTCGGACTTTGTCTAGTTGCCCACCTGTGTGTAAAACCCACAAATAACTTCTGAGTCTCCAAAATGGTATAGAGCCAGAAGGCACTGGAGGCCTGGCTTTCCAACTTCTCTTTTTTTTTTTTTTCTAAATTTTATTTATGTATTTGGGAGAGAGAGCACGGGGGTGGTGGTGGTGGGAGGAGCAGAGGCAGAGGGACAGGCAGACTCCGCGCTGAGCACGGAGCCTGAAGCGGGGCTCAATCCCACCACCCTGAGATCACAACCTGAGCTGAAACCAAGAGACTCTCAACTGACTAAGGCACCTAGGCGCCCCCCCCCCGGCTTTCCGCCTTCTAATCCAACCCCCATATTGAGGACCCCACTCCATGTACAGCCCAACTACACAGAGTGTGGCCATGGACCACAGCCAGGGAGGTGGTGGCATCCTGGAGACAATGAGGGGGCCTGCGGTGCCCAGGGAGTGGAGTGCATCTGCCTGGGGGGGGCCCGCAACGCAGGGCTCCCCTCTCTACCATGGAGACTGCTGGCTCCGGTTTCCAGGAGGCCACCTTGGTCAGCTGATGGCTCCATGCCACAGACACCCCCCTTCGAGTCCTTGTGGAATATCCCCCCGCCCCGAGTGCCGGGTAGCAGCCCTGGGAGCTGGGGGCAAAACGGGAAGTGAGCCCCCGAGGCTGGGCATTCATGGGTGGGGATCTCTGAGTCCAGTACGAAGGATGGAGCAGTCCAGGACCCGCATGCCTCCTGACAGCTGTGAGAACCCAGGCTCTCCACAGCTGGCGCTGGGCTGCTGGAGACGGGCCGGCAGGCAGAGCGTGGGTGCGACCTTGTTGAGAGAAGCCCAGTCCAAGGCCACCGGGCCTGTTCTTTGGGCCTGTGTCTTGCTGTGGCTGTAGGAAGCTGCGTGTGGCCGTGTTCTTCCCAGGGGGTACTTCGGAGTGACCTAACCACCTGTCCCACACGCAGACCCCCCGGCTCACCTAAGGCCCACCTGTCTCCGCCGTCCAGGCCTGAAGAGAAGCACTGCTCTGCTTGTGAGCCCCTCATATGCCAACACCTTTTTATTTCAGTGTAAACGTCAAGTGTGTAACTAGCAACGTGAAGAGAGACTTAGATCCGTTTGTGTATGTGGTGTGCTTTCTTGGAGGCAAAGAGGACGTTCATGGAGCTCTTCCTGTAGGCACCTCTCACAGGCCAAGAGAAGTGGCTGGGCCTGAGACCACGGCCTTCCCCACCACACCGTGTGGCCCCTGCTTGTGAACCAGCGCCATTGACTCGGTGGCTGTCATTTATCTCAGCTCTGGCTCACCGTGGCACCAACCCATTGCAGAGGCCAGGCAAGGGCAGTGGGAAGGCAGCACCCGGGCTAACAGACCAGCCCTCTGCCCTCTGCTTGGGATGCCCTGCACCGCCACAGGGCCAAGAGTGATACCAGGCCTGCGAGCCGGCTCCTGCCTGTGTCCAGGGTCACCTTGACCCGCACAGTCCTCAGACCCAGGCCAGCCTGCCTTCGCCCTCATGGTCTTTGTACCAAGTCAAACTCAATATTTATGGTTAGAACTTGGTAGAAGCCAGTTGCTTTAAAAAGAAGAAGAAAGCTATAGTGAAAATGCTTCTAAAGGTAAATAGGCATCGTTTTTATGCATTAATGTGCACTAGCTAAATTTTGCAAGTGCTACTGGGAGCCATCAGGCAGCAGGAAGTTTATATTGACGTTTGTAATTGTTATAGCAATAATTACTACCTGCCAGGGAACGTGTTCCTTCCTGGGGGTTCCCGTGGACCAAGCTGCAGCTGGGCCCAAGCTGGAGGCTCCACCAAGTTCCAGGGCTGGCTGTGGGGGTTTAGGAGCCCATGTGAGCTTATTTTATGTGTTGTCAGTGTTGCGCACAGGCTTGAATAGGCAATGCCCATGATGTGTTTCGGAGGGGGGAGGAGGGGGAGGGATAGCGGTGAGCAGTGTCATCAGGATGGCCGGGGTGGTGGGGACAGTGGCAGGTGCTGGTGGTCACAGTAAGCCACAAGCCTCAGGTCATGCTAGGGTTCACTTATTCCTTCAGCAAACGTTGAGCCCTACCTAGGCCCCAGGGCAGCAGGACGGGTCCTCTGCCCTGCCCTTGGGGGACTTAGGTTGTGGCTGGGGTTCTGGGGCTCTTGTAGAAGGGGCCATTCGAAAAAATTAAAGGAGCCCTTTGCTGTTGTTATTCTGTCCCCTAAAGTCTCAAAGATGACAAGAGACACATAATAAATTTTTTAAGAGGTAGGCCTCAAGGGATCTGACTAGGGGTACCAAAGGTGTGAGTTCCGCCTTCTGCGTCTGGTCCGGGGTGTCCCACAGGCAGCCTAGGGGGAGTGGCTGGCCCTGCGGGGCCACGCATGTGCCCCCCAGGAGGGGTGCCCAGGCCCTCCGTGAGCCTGCAGGAAGCTGCTGGTCCGGCCTCCTGGACCCCCATCCTCCTGGCACTCACTCCCTCTCTGTGATCAGAGCCCCTCATTTGCTCTGTCATACTCCGGCTGACACCTAAATCTTACCTCATTACACGGATTGCCCTTCACTCGTCGGAACGTGTGCTCTAGGCAGGCGTGAAATTGGAGGGAATGCCCATTTTCCTGCATGGGGCAGAAAGAGGCCCAGGAAACTGCATGTGTCCAGTTGTCTGTGTCCCTGGGCCCAGCTGTGCAGGTAGGAATGACCAAAGCCGCCATCTGGGGAGTCTTTGACCTCCAGCTTTCTCCAGCCTCCTCCAGCTGGCTGGGTGAGCGTGGTAGCCGGGCTGCCTCCCTGGGCCCGTAGCGGCAGCTGGTGGGACTCCAGTGCCTCAAGGGGAGGGCTGGCCTGGTCCAGCTGCCCTGGGAGCTCTCAGGCTGAATGCGGCTTCCTGCACCATTTCAGGGCCCTCGGGTGTCCTGGATGCTGGGCACCACGAGGGAGGGACTGTCTTACCTTGGTGACACCAGGGATCACATGGTCCCTTAAAGGGACTGAGACCGGCAGACAAGGCTGAGCTTGGTGAGGGAAGCAGCTCCAAGGGCCCATCCACACATTTATTTGGACATTGCCTCCAAGGGGGAAGTGAGAACATGTTTGCATCTGGAATCTTAATGCCCTCATTTGCGGTAAATATGATGGAATGTCATTCATGTATCATATGCGAAGCTCTTAGAAGGCAATCAAGTCATGGAGATTTGTATAAATAAATGAAAAAAGGCAAGGAACGGGCAGTTCACAGAAGGAAATACAGCTACTGAAAACGTGGCCCAAAGTCCTTAGTTTCACTGGTAAATATACTGGCAATCAAAGAAGGGGAAATTATAACATCGGCTGGAGGGAAGGAGCAAGCCCCAGAAGGAGCCTTCCACCCAGGCGCAGCTCCCGGCCCTGGGCCGGGGAAGCCCCACCCGGCTGGCCGGCCTTCCTCTGAGGACTGTCCCAAGGAACTAAACCGACATGTGGACAGACTGCCATCCCCATCCCCATGTGTCCAGGGAGCAGAGATGGCGGGAGCCAATCCAGGGAAGCCATTCAGCAGCGCTGGCAAACCCGAGCTGGGTGCCAAAGAGCCGAGGCCCCAGGGAGCAAGAGATCCCGCAGGGTATGGAGCAAATGGCTTGCTGGGGGTGTGGAAAGCACCATGTGCGACATACAGGGTGATGTACCTGGTTGGGGGGGTGCCATGGAGGCACCCATCTTTCCCCAAGTCACCTGAGGAGTCCTACCTTTGTTTTTGCATAAGAGGAAAATGGTGAGGGAGAAGACTTTGCATGTTGCCTGGGTCTTGCTTCTGGCCATGTACGTCTGACTTGGACTGGGCATCATCCATGGGACCAGAGCTGCCCTGCTTGCATGGCTGGCCACTGGGTCCCCACCCTAGCATCCATGCTCTGCCTTCCTTGGGGGCTCCAGGCCTGAGCTGAGAGGGGCCCCACACCATCTGACTGGGCCACCAGCACCTGTGGGGAGACATGACTCTGCTCTGAGCACAAGGCAACAGAACTTTGAGGGTCATGGGGTATGTCTGTCCCTCCTCCATGACCCTTATCCAGGTGGTTTGCTCAGTGAGGCCCGCCTCCCGGCTGTGGACCCATGGAGCTGGCGGGGCCTACCACAGCTATGGGGCATGGCCCACAGAATGGGGTGCCTGGGTGGAGCTGGGCCCCCTGTCAGCCTCAGGCCTCCCCGACACATGCCCTGCCAGCACGGCTTCCAAAACCCAAAGTGCCCATGGCTGCCCTTTTAATTAAGGCTGTTTCTGACTGTTTGGGGCAGCCTCTCTCTTCCTTCGCTGTTCATTCCAGAAGCATCGATGGAGTGCCTTCCACAAGTTGGGCATATTCTGTCTACCCCCACTGCTGTTACTCCTTTTAAATTTATCTTTATATTCTTTGAGACCTTGGATGTGGTTAGACTGACATCTGTGAGGTGTGTGGTTACCGTGGTTACCAGGAGGCACAAGGAAACACTCCTGGCCTCCCAGGACCAGCCAGGCAGGAGTGCAGTGTGGCCAGCGTCAGAGCAGAGTGGTCTGCAGGCAGCCAGCTTCGTCCTCGGACGCTCCAGCCTTGGCCTGGAGTGTTCGATCGCCAGGAGGTCGTGGGCCTGGCAAGCTGTTGTATGCCCTGCTCCCCAGAACTGGGAGTCTGGGGAGGAGCCTGAGGGCTCAGCTGTGAGTCCCCTGCCTGCAGGGACTTTCTCGGCCCACCCAGCAGACCCCCACCAGGCCTGCCCACTGGGCCCATCTCCTTCCTTGCTGAGGCCCAGCACCTTCCAGTCCCTTCCGAGGTGCACAAGAGCTCCCAGGCACCAGCTGGATCCCCTGCTCAGGAATCAGGCCTGGGCCCCCACGCTGCCTCCTCCAGGCAGGACACTGGCCAGCATGCCCTGTTGCACCCTGCATGCTCATGCATCTCCGTTCATGTGACTAGGGCCGGCGTCGGTGGCGTCAGGAGGCAGGGACCTCCAGAGCCTCATGTCGCGTCGCGTCGCCGGTGTCTGGTATTCTGGGCGATGGGTGTCAGCCCGCCCAACATCTGATTCCTGCGGCCAGGCAGAGTGAAGAGGCCGGAGCCCGCTCCCCATGAACTTGAGAAGCACGGCTTAGTCGAGTCTCTGTGTTTTGACTTCCCACTCTGGGAGAGCAGCTGGAGACTTAAGGTTTCCCTTTCACAGGACTCGGTCTTCCAGATGTTCAGCCTGGTACCACCCACTACCCGATCTCTTGTGTATCTGAGCCACCATGAGCTGTGGGAACTGTGCCTTTGACACTGTTCATCTTTGCCTTCAGGGCATTCTGGGAGCCCCAAGGGGCTGCCACTGCCCTCCCAGGGCCCAGCAGGATGAGCTGCCTTTGCCACCCCTTAGCTTAGTGAGGCCACATTGTCTGAGTTAGGGGACAAAGGGACCTCTGCTGGCAGCTCAGCTGTGACAAGGCCCAGGGCTGGAAGCGTGTGAAGCCTGGCAGGGAGGCTGGTGCCGCCATGCCCAGCCCCTGCTGGCTTTGCACCCCAGAGTTGCTCATCAGGATTAGCCCAAATGACTGCACCCAAGGATGGCTATGGTGTGTGGTTTGGGCTCTGCCTTTCTGTCCGTCTCTAGGGGTCTCTGAGCTGGGGATGTCTGCTGGCCAGGTGCCACGAGAGGAGGAGCTAAGGGCTTGGAGTGTGGAGCTGGCCAAGGCCGGGCCTCTAGCCCCACTTGCTCAGCCCCTGCGCTGGCTGCCCTGAGACCCCGAGCAGGGCTTAAGTCCATGCATTCTCGCCGCCTGCTCTGGAGGATGTCCGGCTGCCCAACTCTGGGGACACAAGGCCACAGCCTATTCACACAGAACCAGTCTGGTGGCAGGATAGAAGTGTAAATCCACGACAAAGCACCATCCTGAGTATGAGCCTGCAGGAAAAGCAACCTGTGGGAGGGTGGGGAACCCCGGGGTCACGGACAGAGTGGGAGGGAAGGGCCACGTGGGGACTCAGCAGGCTGTCGGCTCACTTGGGGCCCACAGGCACGCTCCACAGAGACTGAGACACACACAAGCACACACCCCGGCCCCGCTGGAAAATGCAAGCAGAGGGTGGGAGCCACAGTTTCTGTGAGAGGCCCCGGGTGGTGTATATTCCGTGTCTTCCCCTCAGGGCCTGATGCCTGCAGAGGCTGCAAGGCCCTGTCATGTGTCTGCAGCTGTGGCTATGGTGACCCTTGATCACACTCTGCTGTGTCCACAAGGCATCCATGCCTGAAGTGGGCTGCCTCCCAGAACCTGCCCCTGCAGTGGGGAAGCATTGAGGTCACCGTCCAGGGATGGGGCGCGCATACTCTTGGGTCGTCGCTACTTCTAGACATTTTCTGTGGTCGGAGCCATAGGAACTTTGTACAGAAAAAAAAAAAAAAGACTCGATGAATTTCTAATTCAAATTTGACTTTACGAGGTTTTAACTGTCTTTTTCAAATGGCACGTAAGATCTGTCTGCAGCTTTATTGTTAGAATATAATCGTCTTAGGACATGCAGTGGAAATATGGGTTGCCGTAGTCTCCTGAGCGAATTATCTTTGTATGTGCTGGGTTGTCAACTGCATATAATTAGGCCCATTTGTTTCAGATTATTTACAAGTTATGGGAACTTTGTTTTCCATTTTTATTTTTTGTTGTTTGAGTACATGAAATGTACCTGATTTAAGAAATCAAAATTGTATCATAGGATGTGTTTAGAGAAGTCTTGTCCCCATCTCTGCTTCCTCCACCCCTTTCCCTTCCTTTCTGTTCCTCTTCATCCTGCTTCATCCTCTCATTGATTCTTTGTGCAAATAAAGGTGTGGGGGTGTATGCGTATATGTTCGTGTGTGCATGTGAGGCCACAGAGGCCGGGAGCCCCTAGACATTGTTGCACTTGATGTTTTACCAATTCCAAGTGGGCATGCTGAGAAGCATTCTGAATAAACCAAGGAATCTCAGTTGGAACTGCTAAAAGTCTTTCAGCCTTGCTCTTTATTTCCTTCAGGTCGAATTCCAGAAACCAGAAGTCTGAATCTAGAGAAGGCTGGAGTAAACGTCAACCCCAACAGTCAGAAAATCCTGGTCGATGCTCAGGAAACCACCTCCATCCCCCACATTTATGCCATCGGAGATGTAGCAGAGGTACGGCCTGCACCTGCCACCTGGCCTCACCACCCCATCCCCCCACCCCGGCTGGGCCTCGGGGACCTAACGAGGCTCACAGAGGCTCTGGGCCAAACCCCAAGTACTGTTAGACCCAAGTTCTGGGAAGGATTGGGTACCAGCCTCTGCTTGCTCGAATGTTCCTCCTTTCTCTGGGGCATAGGGGGGTGGGGAAGGCTTAAAAACTAAAAGCGCCATCAACAAATTTCTCTTGTGCACCTCCCCATATGTCAGCTCTGAGGGAGGGACATCTGTTTGCACACAACATGGGCCTCGACTTCCTGAAGGTGGGCTGGAGGTACAGAGCCCTAGAAATGCTGCTGCTGGGCAGAGCCTTGGGGCTATCTGGCCCTGCAGCACTGGGCCTGACTTCCTCGCCTCAGTTTATCCTCTCATCTGTGGAGGGGTCAGTACTCTCCCTGACTGGGCTGTCAGACGGGGACACAGCCCTATTCACCAGGCCTCCCTGCTCCTCCCCTTGTGAGTCCTTGGCGGAAGCCCTGCCCCCAGCCTGGGACGCATCTGGTTGGCGCCCCTCCCCTCTTCATGGCCCTGTCAGGGCTGGTCAGTCGTGGGACCCCCACATTCCCAAAGCCTCAGGAGCAGTCGGCCTGTCCTGTACATGTGCAGCATGGCCCAAGGAAGGTGGCTTGGGAGGGGCCCTGGCCAAAGGAGCCTGAGAGATGCACCAGACCCTCCAGACCCCAGGAGGCCTCTTGGTGGCCAGTCCTGCCAGTGTCATGGACATGTTAGTTTCCTGGGGCTGCCATTACAGATCACCACAGGCTGAGTGGCTTAGACCGACAGAAATGTATTCTCTCACAATCTGGGGGCCAGAAGTCTGTGTGGGCAGGGCTCTGCTCCCTCCGAAGCCTCTAGGGGAGGACACGTCCTCATCTGTCAGGCACTCCAGACTTGGACCTGCAGCATCCTCTGCCCGTGTGTGTGTGTGTGTGTGTGTCCTTGTTTCTTCTCAGGACCCTCATTGGATTTAGGACCCACCCTAAGTGACCAGTCCTAAATGATCTCAATTCTTTCCTTAATTATATCTGCAAAGAGCCTCATTTCCAAACAAGGTCCCATTCTGAAGTTCCAGGCAGATGTGAATTTGGGGGATGCTGTTAAACCCGCCATGATGTGTTCTGGCACCAGCCACTTTTCTGGGTTCTGGCTGCTGCAGGAACAGACAAAAGTCTTAGCCCTCGTGGTGACATTCTGGTCGGGGTCACAGATGACAAGTGAGTAAGTGAACCGTTTGAGGCAGATGTCAGAAGATGCTTAGTGTGGCGGTCAAGGAGACCTGAGGGAGGAGCAGAGCGAGGCAGAGGCCCAGGCGAGCTCAGCGAGGATGCTTGTGCCTACCCAAGAGTTCAAGCACTGCCCTGCCCACGCACACCCCAGACCCCACTTTGGGAAATGCCTGGGGGTAAGGGGAGCCAGTATCTACGGCAAGTGGGTCCCTGAGTGGGGCATCCCGGAGCTGAGGGGATACGGGTGGCAGTTGTCCCCAGTGCTACGGGACCATCCCTCCCTCAGCCTCTGCTGCAGCTCATGATGGGTGGGTCTGCCGGAGAGCTTGGCACACTCATGGAGACGGACCAGGGCAGAAGGCCGTGAAAGGCTGGGCCTTCCCTTTGTTCCTGAGGGGCCAGCCTACCCATCTGGCTCAGGTCTGTCCTGCAGACACTTGACTCCATACAAACCCCTCCTGTTAGGACAACATGGCCTCTGCTGTGCCCATTGTACCAGAAGGGTCACCCACTAGCCGTGGTCAGTGCTGACATATGAGCCAAGGGGCCGCCACTCGAGTCCCTCAGGCTGCCCCTGAGCCCAGGCTCATGAAATGGTGTGTGGGGAGCAGACCACCAACTGGAGGCAAGACCGCAGGGACAGCTTGCTGGGGCATGTGGTCAGAGCTCTGGCCCCTCCTCCCACTGAGTCCCCTCTGACCATCTAGTTGACCTGCTGGTGTGGACGGAAGTGAGTGGCTTCATGTGCCCGCTAGACCGGGCAGCATTGCTACTCGTGTGATCTCTGGCAGTGGGGATGTGGCACTCTGCCTTGGCACCTTCGGTGTTCATCGTGGGCACTGCGGCCCAAGATAGCACTCTTGGTCCCAGGAGGGAGTGCCGCTCATATTATAGCGGACTTTCTGCGGGCCCCAGGAGCTGAGTGAGGCGGAGAGCCATCGGCAGCAGGGCTCATGCCGACATAGCGGAAACCATAGTATTTCAGACTGTGTTGCCAGAAATAGTACACACAAAGGCAATGTCTATTGAATTATTAAATCCGCTCGGTTGGAAAGGTCATTCTGGGCAGTCCAAAGAGTTAACACCCAGTGGTCCGGCGTGAGGTGCGGAAGAGTCCAGCAGGCGGGCGGGGCGGCCATTGTCTAGTGCCATATTGTGTGCTGTGCGCATGGACGTTTCCACAGTTAGTCAGGCCCGGTGGAATGCATGGGCTGCTTTCACGAGTTTATCTCTGCGGATCTCTATTCATTTCTGGAATGTCAAACAACATCTGCATTTCCTGCTGCTGCAGAGGTGATTGGCAGCCGGTCCCAGGCCGACGCGTGTAGGAACACCGGGGGCCGTGCCACCCCCTGCTCCAGGAGCAGGACACACCCTGGGACGGAGGGGCCTCCAGCAGCACGGCATTTGGATTGCGATTTGTAATGGACTGTGACGTGCAAGCCAAGCTGTGTGTCAGGAGCACATGAAATGCTTCCAGGGCCCGCTTTAGATGCATCCTGGTTAATGCGGACGATTGAATAGGAGCGGGATGTCCTTGGAGCTCTGTCATGAGGGCAGCTCTCCAAGGTCACCAACATGAAGAAGGGGTTCAGAGGGAAGCCACAAGTGAGGGTGGGTGGTGTGGCTGGGCTCACTGGCAGCTCACCTGCTCTTCCAGGGAAGGGGGCCGTAACCACAGCTGTCTCCCTGGAGCAGGGCAGGGGGAAGAAGCAGAACAAGCAAACCTGTCCAGGGCCCTGGCGTCCAGAGACAGACAGCCTTTGGGGGTTTCGGAAAGGGAGAAGCCTCCCTAGGAAGGCATGGGCGGTGGCAGGGATCCTGCACAGACTCCCCCAAATGTGCCAAAGTAAGCCCGGGCTCCTTCCGTGCATCAGGGGCGGCCCGAGCTGACACCCACGGCTATAATGGCAGGAAAGCTCCTGGCCCAGCGGCTGTGCGGTCAGTCCTCAGACGTGATGGACTATGACAATGTGAGTACCCTCTGCCCTCCAGCATGCTGCATCCTGGAGACAGCTGCAGCTCTTCCGGGGTGGGGGGGAGGGCGCGGGGGTGTGCATGCACGTGCCCCCGTGTGTGAGGGTTAGCTTTGTGGGTGTGGCCCCGGAGCAAGTGAGGGCGCCCCCCACCCCCTCTCGCAGGCTGCCAGCCAGCACGTCCAGGGACCTGGCCTGAGCTTCTTGCTCTCTGGGCCCCAGAGTAGGGATCTTCAGCGTTGGGTACCCAGGGGGGTACGTCACCTGGGACCTGTTTTCCAGGTCCCCACCACAGTCTTCACCCCGCTAGAGTATGGCTGTGTGGGGCTGTCAGAGGAGGAGGCCGTGGCTCGCCACGGAGAAGAGCATGTGGAGGTAAGTCAGGGCCCCGAGGACAGAGGGGTGCCAGGACGTGATGCCTGTGTGGCTCTCACGCCCTGACGACAGCCCCTCCCCGACAGAGGCCTGGCAGGCGAGCGGGAATGTTGGTGTCCCTGCTTCCCAGGGCCTGCAGTTTGGCAGGGTGGGGCAGGGGGCCCAGAGGGATGGCTGAGATATGGCATGAAAGGGCACGTGGGACGGGAGTGCTGGAGGACAGGCCCAGAAACCAGGGCACCTTTGCGGTGTGGCCCCTCACAGGCCCATGCGTCTCCCTCCACCTGGAAAGGCTTCTCCTGCCCTCCAACCTTCTGCCATCAGCTTCCGCTCCCCACACCCGCCCCCAGCCCTGCCACAGCCCGGCCCTGCCCTCAGGTACCCCCACCTCCCTGCCACCCCTGCCTCTGTTCCCAATCCGCAAGTCGTCCAGCTCTCACAGGCCCCCAACAGCCCGGACTCAGGTACTCACCCCAGAAGAAGCCTGCTTCTTGAGTCTGCTAAGCGGGCCTGCCTTGGCCCTGGGGTGGCCCCCGAGGGTACCCCTGGTGGCCCGGCAGGATAGGGGAGCTGGAAGCCTCCAGCATGGCTTCATCTTGCTACTGCAGCAGCTTGCACACAGACCGGGAGAAACCAGACCCCGTGTGGCCACCACTGCGGGCCTCGTACCCTTTGAGAATGAGTCACTGGGCTCCAGGGCCTGCCCCCTGCCCCAGCGCCCCGGTCCCCTCCATCAACAGGCCAGGCCTGACAGGCCAGCCTTCCCTCCAGCACTTTATTTGCTATTTTTGTTTGATTCATCACAAGTACGTGGGGACATATGTTCATGGCATTCTATAATGTTGTTTTATGTTTCACGATGTTGAATGGCCACATACCCTTTGTTTGTTTTCTTTTCAATTCTGTCTTAGTTAGAACAATATTCGCTGAAGTTCCATTAATTAATAATGGCTGTGCAGCACATGTGAGGGCCCCGCTCATTTTTTACTCGGCCACAGCCCCGAACACGCTGTCGAGCCCTTCTCGGGTGCTGAAAGCCTTTGGCCGACAGCTCCGGTGTGGGCCGGGGGCCTCCCCATGCCTGCCTCCCCCTCCTTGCTCAAATGAGGGCCCATCCAGCACCAGGGTACTCTGGGGAGGCCAGATAGCCACTGGGTGGGCCAGGCGCCCCCTTCCGCTGCCCGCAGTCACCCCATCCACACCCCAGCATCCACCTGGTGTGCACTCTGGGGGGCTGAGTCTCGGGCTCTGTGACAAGACCTACGTCTGGCTGTGCTTAGCCAATCTGGTGCCCACTCTGTTGCTGTGGTCCATCGGGGCCTTGCAGGGGGGTGGGGTGGGGAGGGGGGTTCTGTCCTGCAGACGGTGTGGCTCCAGCCCCAGGCTGGCTTTGTGTGGGAGGGAGAGCTCAGCCATGTCCTTACCGCAGACCACAACCTGTAGGCCATGTGGGCAGCTGTGGGTCCCCGCCCCATCCATGCAGCCCTTGAGGCTACTAACTACAGGAATCAGTATCTTGTCACTTAGGTTTATCATGCGTATTATAAACCGCTGGAGTTCACAGTGGCTGAACGGGATGCATCCCAGTGTTACATAAAGGTAAGTGTTCTCGAGGGCCCAGGGCCGGGCCATGCTGGGAGGCGAGAGGCAGGGAATGAGCTGGCGCCCAGGGGTGGGGAAGCTCCCTGCAACCACACGGGCCTCCCGGGGCAGGGCCGCCTGTGCAGCCCCAGGGCCCCGTCTCCAGCCAGGCTGGCCATTGACGATGTGGCTTTCAGATGGTGTGTCTGCGGAAGCCCCCACAGCTGGTACTGGGCCTGCACTTTCTCGGCCCCAACGCAGGCGAAGTGACTCAAGGATTTGCTCTGGGGATCAAGTAAGTGCGGAGGAATGTCGATGTGGCACGCTGCTCGGGCTCATGTGGCTCTGACAGTTGGTGGCGCCATGGTGGAAAGTCTGCTGCTGTGGTGTGGCATTTACAGAGCATCCTACGTGTGTTCAGCAGAGCATCTCCTCAGACCCAGCAGCTCCCATCACGTGAGAGGCAGCTTTCTTCTCCAGCCAAACACTCTTAAGCCAGTCATACCGTGTCAGTCTGTGGCTGGGCCACCTGGGGAGCGAGGGGAGAGGCCCATGTCCCTGGCCGCCAGGGGTGGGTCACAGTTTGGGTCTTCTCTTCTTAGAATGAGCAGGGCTGGGGCCCTCCTTCACGTGGCCCAGCACCCAGGCAGTCATGAGCAGGGTCTGCGAAAGCTGCCCCAGGATTGCCGTGTGCTTTCCGGAGCTGGGTCTTGGGCATAGGCGGTGCTTTGGTGGATCTCGGGTCCCCAGGCTTGCCTGGAGCCTTTGTGGATGGAGGTTCTGGGTGGGGGTGGGTTGTCTGGGGCAGTGGGGTGTGGGGCTGTCAGAGGCAGGAGGGTGGAAGGTGAAGTAGGGCCGAGGGAGCAGAGAAGGGCTGCACGGGCCACCCCACCATGTGCTTGGGGCTTGGGGCCGAGGCCGAGATCCAGCTGCAGAGGTTGGTGGAGGTAGGAAGTCAGAGAACAGGGCGGGAGCTCGAGGGGCAGGGCCCGTACCGGGAAGACCGACGGGGGCCGTGGCACCCCAGGCTTCCCAGCAGGTAATGATACTAAAGACGGGACAGAGCCAGTAGAGACTTAGAGAACACAAATGAGCAATTCACAGGCAAAGAAAATTTAAGTAAATCGTAGAAAGACGCTGTGCCTCATTTGGAATTTTTCATGTAATTGAAACACCAAGAAACCTTCTTGGTCAGTGAAGGTTAAAAGGTTTGATACTGTCCAGTGTGGTGGTGATCATTTCCAGCATCTGTGTAGTGGAGACACTGAAGGTTTGAGCAAATCAGTGGAGTGAGGAGACCCATGTTCCGACACACTCAGGAGGAGGGTGTGAACCGGACCCTCCCTCTGGGGGCCTTCTGCCCACAATTTGAAACGCACACACTTGTTCGTGTCGGGAACTCACGCACCAGATATTCTAACATGTGTGCGTAGACAGAAGAAGGGCTGCTTGTTGCAGCCTTGTCTGCGGATGGTGGCAGCGCCCTGTGGGGAGTCCTCACTCACTGTGCCTCCGAGGAGGTGACCGGTGCCCCATGGGTGGTCTCTGCCGCAGGGGCAGGGGGCGTGTGTGTGGGAAGTGCTGGGTGCTGAGCAGAAGAGCACGGTGAGCAGGACCAGGCAGGGGGCTGCGCAGGGGCAGGCTGCAGTAATCAAAGTGGGCTCCGTCTCACTGGGGCAGGTGGGGAGAGGGAGCAGACCCACAGAAGGAACAGCTGGAGCCGTGGGCCAAGGTGGGTCTGCGCCTGGTGGGCTGGGAGCAGCAGGAAGCCAGATGAGGGGTCGGGGGAAGGTAGGAGGTGGGCCTGAGGGGGCGCTGCTTGGCATTTGCTGGCAGACATGTGGGACAGGTCCGGCAGAGGTGTTGGTGGTGGTGCTGGCTGCTGCTGGAGAAGAGAGGGTAGGGCCCAGGGCTGGGGAGCAGGGAGGAGACTGTGACTTCCAAGGCCGTCCCCATGGGCCATCTTATGGGGGACAGGATGATGTGGACATGCCACCCTGCGCTGACTCATCGCCTGAACCCCCCTATCCCCCTGTGTGCAGGTGTGGGGCCTCCTATGTGCAAGTGATGCGGACGGTGGGCATTCACCCCACCTGCGCCGAGGAGGTGGCCAAGCTGCGTATCTCCAAGCGCTCAGGCCTGGACCCCACTGTGACAGGCTGCTGAGGCTAAGCAGCCATCCCTGCCAGACCAAGGGCACGCGGCTCACCTGCAGCCCCCCACAGCCAGGTTCTTCGGAGGCTCAGGGCCAGGTACACAGCTGGGGTAGGCTCTGTGTTTAAGGATGGAACCGTGGGGGAAGGGGGGGTGCCACTGTGAACAACTCTCTCCAGGTACATGGGAGACCACACCTGCCGTGCCACCTCATGGGAGCCCTGTGCCCAGGCTGCAGGGGCTGAAGAAACGGGGCTGGGAAGGAGGCCATGTGAGGGCCCCCCCTCTCCACAGGGTACCCCCAGCCACTGGCCTGGCTGCCAGTGCTCCCCAGATGCAGGAAATGTCTTGAGGCTGGGCTCACACCACAGTGGCCTGTCCCGGGGGTGGAGGGGGGACACTGGGTGTGGAAACCATCCCCTGGCTGAGCTCAGTAGGCTGCTGGGTAGGAGGAGCAGGCCTCCGTCTCCAGCTTAGCTCCGTGCAGAGCAGTGCCGGCTCGTTTCTCTGTCGCCCAGAAGGTGGACACGCTGCCTTGTGCACGGCGGCTGCCCACACGTCTGGTTCTGTTAGAGCTTTGCAGAGTTAGGCTGGGCGGGCGGCCGGCGGAGGCTTCAGGTCTGTTCATCCCAACGCTCTTCTGCGGGGGGAAGAAGTTAGCGAGTCCCTCCCTGACCCCTGCCCAAAAGTTGCATGTCGTCAGGGCCTATTCAGCTGATCCTGTGAGAGCATTCTCCAAGCTTCAGCAGCCCAACCTGGGGGGTCCCTTGTGGCTGTCAGCCCCTGCCGGGGTTGGGGTCCTGAGGGCTGAAGTAGACTATAGACAGAGCAGTGAGCACCCCACAAGATGCCCTCAAGCAGGCCTGAGGGGCTGAATGGCAGGTAAGGGTCCCCTGGATTTGGGCACAGGCCTGGGGCTTCTCTTGGGGGCACCCTGGGCACCTGCTCTACTGCATCCCCCCAGCCAGGGCTGCCCAAGGGTATGAACAAACAGAGGG
Source organism: Callorhinus ursinus (assembly GCF_003265705.2). NCBI lineage: Eukaryota > Metazoa > Chordata > Mammalia > Carnivora > Otariidae > Callorhinus > Callorhinus ursinus. The sequence continues at coordinate 799,044 of NW_027397177.1, read as the reverse complement.
CATCCCAAGGAAACCCTTACCAGAATATCACAGCTAACAGAGCTGTTTTGTCAAGAGCCTGCTGTAAATTTTTATCCTTTCAAAATACTTGTTAATAGGGCGGCATGCGTTCCCTGAGACGCATCAGTCTGGTGAGGGCGGGGCTCTCTCTGGGGCCCGTTTCTCATCTGTCCCTAGAGAATCCTTGTGTGAGGGCATGGGAGACATGGCCTGGCAAATGCAGGGATGGCGGGACTACCCCATGCTGACCCCCCCATTCTTGTAGGACGCCGGAGGCTGAGCCCAGGCAAGCCTCACCCCCCCGTCTGGAGAGCCCCTGAGGTAGTCGGCGTGGGTGGCCTCTGGATGGAGTGCTCGCGTGCCCCCGCAGGGATGGCTCCAGGGGTCTTCAGCCCCTGCCCCTCGCACACCCTCCTGCCTGGGCCAGCCCCACCAGGCCCCTGATGCCAGAAGATGACGGTGTGCGCAGAAACCCACCCTGTGGGCTGCCCACATCCGAGCCCCCCTGGCGTTTCTGGAGCGTAAATAAAGAGGGTGTTTTCCTGATGTGTGCCTCCGCCTATGCTGTCCCCAGCGCGCTCCCCAGGATGGCCTGGGTCGGGGTGGGGCCTGGCCGCCCAGCCTGTCGCACACACTCCATTCCGCCTCCCCTCACAGCAGAGCCACCCCTCCCAGGACCCTCTGCTGGGTCTGTCTGCACCTCATGGCAAGGCAGGCACTCAGGAGGGGTGGGAAGCCACTGGCTTTGTTCCAGAGCAACCTGCCGGTGGGGTGGCCCAGTGACAGGAGTTGGCAGGGGTGTTGGAGGCTTTCCGTCCCCTGAACGTCAGGTACCTCATTACGCTTCCATTGCGGCCCTCCCAGCCAGCATGTCTGCTGTGCTCAGGCTAATCCTGCACATTGAGGCTTGATGGGCCGAGGGAGCGCCCTTCGGCACCCGGCCGCACCTGTCAGTCATTGCCACAGCCAGCGCTGACAGTGACGGGCAGGGCCCTGCATTGTGCTGGGGCTTTAGCGGTGGTTAATCTCGTGTCTTCCTTAAGAAAACATCACTTAGTCTGCCCGCCCGGGAGCCCTGGATGGGACCCTGCTTGTCAGCGAACAAAGGAATGTCTTTGCACCTAATGGGCCTACGGGAGCCTCAGACACTCGCTTGCCTGGTGTGAAGCGTGTGCAGGAGCTCCGAGACGCCCAATTAAGACGCCGAGTGCAGGGCTGGGCCAGCGCCCTCTTGACAAGTACAGCACCACATCAGCCGTGTCCCATTTAACGCACGGTTGGCGGCGCGCCCCTGCCTTGGAAGGTGCAGGGAGGGCTCCCCTCTCTGCTGGGGGTGAGGTGTTCCCCTGCCTTGCAGGCAGAGGGTATGGTCTGCAGAGGTCAGCTAACACAGCTGAGCTGATGGGGGGTGGCCGGAGAGGCCCCCTGGAGCTGGCCTGGGCCCCTGCCATGGGGCAAACAAGGAACTTGAAGTGGTTCTGTTGCTTTTTGTGATGGTAGAAACGATGCAGTCTGTGAGGGAGCTCACAGCATCAGGCAGCGTCTGGGGCAAGGACTTTCCACCTCCCTGCCCACCCCACCGGACAGCCAGAGTGCCAGCCCCATGTCCATGACCCCATAACCACCTACCCCCAGTGGTTTTCTCTGTGCACCATCTCCCTCGGGGCGGCCCTTGCTCTAGCACGCCTGCTGAGTCTGTAACGACCACTCCTGCGCGGGGACTCACGCCTTCCCGGCCTGCTGCACAAACAGCGGGCATTCCCAGAGAAGGCCTGCCACAGAAGGCCCAGCGCTGGCAACGGTCATCACCTGGGCCACCTCTGGGGCCATACGCTGCGTCAGCCTATGCCTGCCTGGCCATGTGGTTCCGCACCCAGGATGTCCCACATGCCCCCACTGCTCTGGTGGAGCCCTGGGGTGACAGCCCGGGGTCCCCTGCCCAGCACTCAGGCAGGTCATGCACTGGGGTCTCAAGTCTGAGTAAGAGCATGGGGAGCGGGGCAGACGTGTTGGGCCACAGTGGTTTCTGTTCTGCGTGTCCCAGGGACCACCCAGGTCCAGACTCACTGTGTGGCCCAAGGCCCCCTCACTGGGCCCACCTCTGCCCTGTCCCCCTCCTCCCAAGGAGCTCAGGGAGGGACCAGAGCAGCACCAGCCAGGTGCTCTCCACCTGGCTCCAGGGCTACCTTCCTGCCACCTTTGCATGTTTTTATGGCGCAATGAAAATATGATTTTAGAGCATCTGGGTGGCTCAGTTGTTAAGCGTCTGCCTTCAGCTCCGGTCATGATCTCAGGGTCCTGGGATTGAGCCCTGCATCGGGCTCCTTGCTTGGCGGGGTGTCTGCTTCTCCCTTTCCCTCTACCTCTGCCCTTGCTCATGCTCTCTCTCTGTCTCAAATGAATATAAATAAAATCTTTAAAAAAATATTTTAATTCCTCAGATTGTTCCATGTAACCTGTAATCACCCCGGCAATGTCCCGCACGCTTCTGCTTATGACTCCAGATTTCACAATGACGTTGGCTGGGACGGGGGAGTGGTGCTGCTCAGGGGCCATGCTACCCCGATCCCTTGCCTCCGCCTCTGCTGCAAAGCAGGGCAGGTCACCCTGTGGTCACCCACCACCCCTCTCCTTCTCCTAGCCCCGTGAGGCACTGTCTCTAAAGGTCCTGAAGCCCCAAGGAAGGTGAGTATACAGGGAAGGGGTGAGAAGTTACTATGGAGGGCTGGACCCGGACCAGCAGGGCTCAGCCAGCGAGGAGCAGGCTGGGCCTGAGGAGGACATCTGGGACTGATGGTGGGGCTGCAAGAGGGGGCATCAGCCCACAGGTCGCTGGTGCCTGCTTCCCCCCCGCCCCATACCCCACAGCCCTGCTGGGACCACCAGCTTTGCTGGGTAGCCAGTGGGGAAGTGACCACTGTGCCCAGCCAGGGCCCCTCACAAGGGGAGTTGCCCCATGAAAAACAGCTTGGCGTCAGGTGGCGCCTGCAGTTCAGGGTGTCAGTGCCTGTGGCCTCAGGTCTGGGCCCTGGACCAGTCCCCAGCCTGAAGCAGGCCCCAGGGGCAGGACTGAGACCCTCATCCCTGGCTCCCCGCTGCATACAGAGTTGTCAGGAGCTGCCACAGAGCAGGCGGTCCAGGACCGTGTAAAACAGGACGCCCGAGTCAGCCAGACAGCGTGCTCATCGGGAGCTGTGCCATCTCCAGAGACTTAGGGGCCACCAGGCCATGTCACTGGGCCCTCCAGACCTTGTTCAGGCCCCAGGCGCCTGGCCCATTCTGGTCAGGGGGCTCCCTTGCAGCGTGGGCTCATAGCATTCACGGGAAGCACAGACGTGGGCATCTAGCTCTTCTAAGTCCGTCACGAGAGGCTCCTCGGTGCGGGGCTGATGGTCGGGGGCCGGGCCAGGGTGGGAGCCGTGCTGCCAGGGCCCATTCCTGTCTCCCCAAGCTGGCACACCCAGATCCAGCCAAGTCTCCCGGGTCCCAGACTTTTCCCACCCATCTCTGTCTCCCTCTGGGAGCCACTCCATCCCTCTCCACTCTGGGGTCCCTGAGTGCCCCTGGCCCGGGCCATGGCCTCGTCCTGCACAGCCTGACCAAGCCTGCCCTGGCCTCCACCCACCCACCTTCTTCCTTGTCAGTGCCCACTGCTCCCATCCTTGGGTCCTGGTCAGGGTGTACACAGGGGACATTGTGGGCTGGTCACTGCCAGAGACAGGTCAGGAGCATGGCCCCCATTCCCCAGGTGAGCAAGCAGCAGTAGGGTGTTCTCTGTCTGAACCAATTTTTGACCCAGATGGTGAGGGTGCTTGCATGCTTGGCCATATCTGGGGCCTAAGCTGGGCCTGGCTCCTGGGGGCGGGGGGGGTGGGGCGCCCAGCCTCAGAGGAAGATGCTTGCTTCTGGCCCCAGACTCACAGGCTGTGGATCTTCGGCCTGACGTGGGGCCGTGGCTTTTTCCTCACCTCAGGCCAGGGCAGAGACAAGAACCAGGGACAGGGCAGGGGATATAGTCATCCCAGCACAGGACCAGGTGTCCCTCCAGTGGAGCCACCTCAGGCCTGAGCCCTGCCAGCCTTCCGCCTCACACCACTAGGGACCCACTGCCCGTCCACCCGGGGCCCTGACCCCTGTGCCTTTGTCTCCCCTTCAGCCAACAGGCCACCTGGTGTGAGAGCTGGCTGACTCTCCCGCTCCCGCTCCAGGGTCTGCCGCCGAGCCCCAAGCCGCAGCCCCAAGCCCTCTTGGTGGGGTCACCAGCACAAAAGAGCTCTGAGGACTCCGGGCTGAGAAAGAGGACCTTGGAGCCTGTGGGCTGGCGGTCTGCTTCTGCCTCCCCCTTTCCCTTCCCCTCGGTGCCCTCCCCCCGGCCCTCCCCGTGGCCCCCTCCTCATCAGTTTCCCTTGGTGCCGGTACCAGCACCTGCCTCGTAGAGAAAGCCCAGAGCCAGACGACGGGCCTCGTGGGGGCCTTTATGCCCCACCCTCGTTTCTTCCTTACTCGGCCACCATCTTAGGCCTGGGCTTTCTTGCTGGGTACTGAGTGGTCCTGGGAGCTGCCTTAGGCCTTCCTATGCCAGGCAGGTGCATCCATAAACAGAGATACGCCTTGGATGCCTCCCTCCTGGAGCAGGGCGGGGTCCACAGGGGGTGGCACGGGACGCGGGCTCTGCCCACCTTGGGCCGCTCTGTGCGCCCAGACCTCGGGACATGCTTGACCCTCCGCATGAGTGGCTTCTCTGCTGGGCTTTTTCACAGGGGTGTGTGTATGTGGGGGCGGGGGGGTCCTTCCCCAAAGTTGTGCACACACCAGCTCTGTGCTGCTCACCACCCAGGCCGGCGTCCCAGCTCCAAAAGGGCTGGACCTTGGGGGGGAGCCATGCTGCCAGGGGCCCCCCCTCAGACAAGCCGGTGAAGGAGGGAGGTGCACAGGGGCCTTTGGGGCAGGTCCAGCCACAGACTGTGGAGATCTCGAGGCAAGAACCGTGGCAATCGATAATTGGGAGACTGAAAGAGACGTCAGTTCGCGTGTACAGGCCGGGTCACATCTGTGAGTGTGGAGGGGCCGGTGCCCGTCCCCCCCCGACCCCCCACCGTGGATGGATTCCCATGCCCAGCACTCCTTGGGCCGCACCTCAGCCAGCAGGGCCTGCCTCCCTGCCCCGCCGAGATGGCTGTCACCACTTCCTGTTTGCAGACCCCGCCGCGACTGGGAAAGTTCGCCAAAGGCCAAGGACGCGCAGCAGACACCCTAGCTCCCTCCGGCCGCAGACAGCACCCACCTCAGGCTCGCAACGCGATGTTCCGGGAACGGGAGTGACAATAGGTGTGCCAGGGCCCGCCAGGAGGCCATACCTGCTCTGGATCTCTGGGGCGGCGCTGGGAGTGAGGAGACAGGACTTTGGGACTGTTTTGCAGATGCTGCTTCTTGCAATGCCCTGCAGAACCCCTCTGAGCAGGACTGACCCGCCACGCTGTCTTCCCTGTCCCACTCCTCCCCCACCCGGCGGCCCTTGCTGCACAGCGCAGCCCCTTGTGGGCTCTCGGGTTACTGGTCCCGCCACCCGAGGGCTCCGGGAGCCCTGTACGTCCTGGTGCCTGGCCAAGCACCTGTGCCTTGGAGGGCAGGGAAGGGGCCGTTGCATCAGCCCATGGGGCCCAGCAAAGCATCTTAGAGCTGAGCCCGCCTAATCCCAGCCCCGACGTGGTTTACGGTGCTTGGGTTTCCCTAATCCCGAAACCCAAGCCAGGGTCCCAGCAGCCGTCCCAGAGCCATCTGAGCAGGCAGCAAGAGGACCCGCTCCCACGTACCTGCTGTGTTTGGAGCTGACCCCCTTGGACAGGGCAGAGAGCTGGGCACCTATGAGTGAAAATCCGACCCTGATGAACCCCGGGGGAGTTCAGGAAACAGCCGAGCCCTCTGCTGCCTGGCTGGTGGTGCGCCGGCCTCTTCCCAGGTAGGAAATCCAAAGGCAGCGGCAACAACAGGAGGGACCGGCAAGGCAGGCCCAGCTCAAGCCCTCTGAGCTTCTCGCCTCTAGAGTTTCACAGGACAGTGATCCGGCCTTGTGGTTCCACAAAATTAAACCGTTTTTTTTTTTTCCTAATAAAATCGGTATATTTGGCTTATAACTGGTGATCAAGTAACACCAAATGCTTGGGAATGAAGTGGGACCATAAACAAGAGATGGTGTGACCTTGTTACACAACAGCGGGGGGTCAAGAGCCAGCTGGACCCAGCTCCCTGCCTTTGCCACTGGCTACGAACCCAGCCAGGGCTCCCAGGCACTGGACACCAGGCATATGGGAGTGAGCACCCCAGCAGAGGGCACCCCACAGTCTCTTCTTTTTATAGCTTTATTAGTGAGACACACAGGCCACGTGTGGTGAGAACAGCTAATGGTGCCTCGTGGTCTTTAGCATCTTTGAAGAATTTTCATACCCATAAATTTCCCAAAGCAGATGTAATTAGCTCCTCAGCTACCAGGGTCAAGATATGGGACAGAATGTGAGGAGATCAAAGCCACATCCAGATGTGCTTTCTTGGGGCCTCCCACTTGATGAGTGAGACCGATGCCTAGACCCCCCAGAAGTCCCCATGGGGTGCAGTGGTGCAGCCAGGGCACAGGCATGCCGCCATCCTCCCCGCCAAGGCCTCAGCGCCAGGTCCCTGACGTGGGAGAGGGTGGATAGGAGGCGAGACCTCCACGCAGCTTCAATGGCTCATTGTTCTGCCCTCAGTGGCTGGAATTGGGCCGGGTGATTATAATAATAAAGTCCTACCAATCAGCCAGTGGTTGGTTTTCCATAGCTTGGGGAGTATTTGATTTTCAAAGTCTTTGGCAGGGGAGATGGTGTATAAATGGAGTGTGTTGTTCACATCAGCCTGTTCTTTGGAAGTCAGGGTCCCATCCAGCACCTTACTTCCTTCAAAAGATGCTTGTCAGCTCCCCAGTGCCCAGGCACGTCAGGGTGGGAAGCTGCACCAGGAGGCCCAGGCACCGCGTGAGTCCTGCCTTCACTGGCCCAGACAAGCCCTGACCCCAGCCCAGCCTCCAAGGGCTGCCATGAAGACCAGACACCTGCTGCAGTGGAGGGGGCTCAGTGAGTTGGGGGGCTCATCTTACTCCTGCCTCATACCCTCTCGCACACAGACTTTAAGCCTTTGCCCATGCTGTCCCCTTAACCCAAAACTGGGCCCCCGCCCTTCTGTCCTGGCTGACTGCCCCCTCTTTGGTTAAGATTCAGTGCAGGGATCCCCCTCCAGGAAGCCTTCCCTGACACCTGGCAAGGGGCCTGCTTAGGGCTCCCACAGAATGGTGTTTCTCTCTCACCCCAAAGGAGCCTCCCTTATTCACGTCTTTGTGCCCAGCACAATGCCTTGCCCATAATAGGTGCTCAAAACATGGCTGCCAAATGAACATTGGCATGAAATCTTTGTGTTTTCAGTACCAAAATTTCCATGATGCCCTGCTCTGCACGATCTGAGGACATGCGCTCCACACACACTATGCATCCTTGGAAAAGGGGTTATGGCTTAGAACCTGACCCAACTTCCTTCAGCTTACCTCCTCCTGGTTCTGACCTGCCGGGGCTGCACAAGATGAGCAGAACACCAGATTTGCTCCAAGAATTTCGTCAGGCACCACATGTCCTAACCACAAAGGCAGGCACAGCAGGATTGGTGCCTATAAAATAAGTGTAAGGAGGGGCTGGTCTGAGTAATGCCTGAGCAGCTTATACAGGGCTAACTTTCCTGAGTTAGTAATGGTCAACTCTAGACAAAGTAGAAAAGATAACTATTCGAAGGCACTAAAGAACAAATAAATAAAAGTGGTGGAAACTAGAGGGAATCTGACCTTTGAAAGGAGAGAAATGCACTGGGTGAGATCCGTGTTTGTACTGCTTTCCCCCTAAGGGCCCTCTCCATGGCATGGCATGGGTGACCGAAATGTGGCTTGATGTTCCAGAGAACAGAGTTTGGGTCAGTCAGAGCATCTGGAAATGAGGAAGAAAATCCCTGAAAATGTGCATATAAACTCCCCTCAAATCCTTGGTTGACTCCTGGACTGCTTATGTCTGAATGAGACTCAAGGGGTCCAGTAGGAAGATAACAGCTGAGCAGAGATTTCAGCTATTTCCTACCACAAAGGAAAGAGAGTGTGGATCTCAAGACCTGCCAAGTTATGGGGAATGTGCAAACACCACAGGCTCTCCACTGAAACCACAGAAAGTCCATGCCTTAGGAGAAAAAAAAAATTATGTTCCAGGATGAAAGGGTTTGTGAAATTAGGACTAAGGGCAGAACTGCAACAGATCTACCCTCACAAATATAAAACTAAGCTTCCAAAAGTTCAAAATGAAACAAAAACAAAAGTCAACACGCTTCAGAAGAAAACAGTCCAAAACCTCTACCAAGTGCCGTTTGTAATGTCCAGAATGCAATAAAAAATTGTTAGATGGGCAAGAGACATGAAAATGTGATTCCTAGCCAGAAAAAAAGAAAGAGAAAGAATCCCTAAGACGATTCAATTAAATTTTAAAACAGCTATTATAAATACGTTTAAGTACTCAAAGGGGGAAAAAAAGGTCACAATGAATGAACAGAAGGAATTTTGGCAGAGAAATGATAACTGTAAAAGAGAACCAAATGAAAGTTCTAGAGCCGAACAGTACAACAAATGAAATGCAATTGGATGCAATGGATCGTGGATCACCACATCAAAAACTAATGATGTATTGTATGGTGACTAACATAACATAATAAAATTAAAAAAAAAAAAAAGAAATGTAATTGGATGCACTTTAAGTAATCTTAGGAACAGACTGGAGATGACAGAAGAAAGAGTCAATGAACTTGAAGACAGGTAAAGAATTCTGTTTCTGTCTCTGTTCTGATCAAAAGAACAGAGAGTGACATGGGATGCCTGGTGGCTCAGTTGGTTGAGCATCTGCCTTTGGCTCAGGTCATGATCCCGGGATCCTGGGGTCCTGGGATCCAGTCCCGCATCCTGGGGTCCTGGGATCCAGTCCCCCTTCTTGCTCAGTGGGGAGCCTGCTTCTCCCTCTGCCTGCCGTTCCCCCTGCTTGTGCTCTCTCTCTCTCTCTCTCTCTCTCCCTCTGACAAATAAAATCTTAAAAAAAAAAAGAACAAAGAATGACAATACAAGAAATATAGATCAGAGAGACCATACTAGAAAGTCAAATATAATCATGGTTCAGAAGGAGAAAAAGAGAGAGAATGGGGCAGAAAAAAAAAAATCTTAAGAGCAATAACCAAAAATTTAATGGATTTTGGATCAACTTACAGATGCAAGAGTATCAGCAAATCTCAAGCAGTATGAACATGAAGAAAACACACTGAGCCATATCCTGGTCAAAATCTTGAAAACCAATGGTAAAGAGAAAATCCTGAATGATGCCAGAGGAATAAGGACACATCACATTTCTGACTTTACATCAGAAAAAATGTGGATCAGAAGCAATGGAACAAAATTTATCAGAGAAAAAAATAAAGCCAATCCAGAAAATCTATGTGCAGTAAAAATATTCAAAAATGAGGGAGAATTGAAGATATTTAAATGATAGCTGAAATAATTCCTCAGCTGACTCACACTGCAAGAAATGCAATAGGAGGGGGGGCAGAGCAAGATGGCGGAGGAGTAGGAGACCTGGATTTCGTCTGGTCTCAGGAATTCAGCTGGGTAGGGATCAAACCATTCTGAACACCTACGAACTCAACAGGAGATCAAAGAAAAGAATAGCAACAACTCTCTGAACAGAAAAGCGACCACTTTCTGGAAGGTAGGACGTGCGGAGAAGTGAATCCGAGGCGATATTCGGGAGGATAGACTGCGGGGGAGGGGGCCTCCGTCGGCCGCTTCTGGCAAGTGCTAGAGCCGCGGAGCACAAAATCGGACCTTTTAGAAGTCAGCTCAGCTGAGGGACGTCGCTCCAGTGGCTAAGCGGGGGGTGGAACCCTCGCGGGACAGTGTGGTCGCAGGACCCTCGGGGTCACAGAAAGACCGGGGGTGCCTGAGTGCAGCAGAGCTCCCAGGTATCGGAGCGGGGAAGCCGGCTGCAGAGACGGAGCCGAGGAGCGGGCTCTCAGCTCGGGGTGGCCATAAACTGTGATCCGCGGCCCAGTCGGGCCACTGCTCCTGCAGCAGGGACCCAACAAGCGGCAGATCCGGGAAGACTCTCCTTCCTTCCCGGGGAGGAGCGGCACGGGAGCGCACCGCAGGGATCTGCTGGGTTTGGAGACTCCACACCGAGTTGGGTGCCAGAGATAGAAACGCTCGGTCACAGGCCGGGTGAGCACAGAGTGCAGCCGGAGACCGGGGACACGGGAGTGACTGACTGCTTTTCTCTGGGGGCGCACTGAGGAGCAGGGCCCCAAGTTCTTGGCTCCTCTGGGCGGAGTTTGGGAGGCCACCATTTTCACTCTTGTCCTCCAAAGCTGTACTGAGAGGTTGCAGGGAACAAAAGCTCCTGAGAGCAAACCCGAGCACATTGCTTAGCCCTGACCCGCAAGGGCAGGGCAATTCTGCCTCCGACAAAGACATTTGGAAACCACAGCGACAGGCCCCTCCCCCAGAAGATCAGCACGAACAGCCAGCAAGCCAAGACCAAGTTTACCGATCAACGAGAACGGGAGAACTCCAGCGCTAGGGGAATACTGCTCATAGAATTCATGGCTTTTTTACCATGATTCATTAGTCTTTCAAAGTTAATTTTTTAAACTTTTTTTTTTAATTTTTCTTTTTCCCTTTTTCAACCAACATCGTATCAATCCCTTTTTTTAAAAAAACATTTTTATTTTTCATTTTTAGAGTCATATTCTATCCCTTCATAGTAGTTACCCTTATTTTTGGCATATATATATAAGTTGTTCTCTCTCTAAAATTTTGAGATACACTTTCTTCTAACATATCAAAGTATACCCTAAATCTCTAGTGTATGGCTTTGTTCTAGTCTCCTGCCTGATCACATTCTCTCCCCCCCTTTTTTTTCTTTCTTTCCTTTTTTTTAATCCTCTTCTTTCTTTTTTCAAACATCTTATCAATTCCTTTTTTAAAATTTTTTATAATTTTCATCTTTACAGTCATATTCCATCACTTCATCGTATCAATCCTTATTTTGTACATATATAAGTCTTTCTTTCTTTAAAATTTTAGAGGCACTTTCTTCTAACAAACCAAAATACACCCAAAATCTAGTGTGTGGCGCTGATCTATGCACCAGCCTGATCGTATTTAATCATATTGTGTTTTGTTTTGTTTTTCTCTTTTTCTTTTTTTTTCTCTTTTTTCTTTCTTTCCCTTTCTTTTCCCCTGGGTTCAGGTCTTTTCTGATTTGTTTAGAGTATATTGGCTGGGGACATTGTTAACCTGTTAGCATTTCGTTCTCCCATTCATTTATTCTCCTCTGGAAAAAATGACAAGATGAAAAAAATCACATCAGCAAAAAGAACAAGAGGTAGTACCCGTCTGCCAGGGACCTACTCAATATGGACATTAGTGTGCTGTCGGACCTAGAGTTCAGAATCATGATTTTAAAGATACTAGCTGGGCTTGAAAAAAGCATGGAAGTTATTAGAGAAACCCTTCCTGGAGAAATAAAAGAACTAAAATCTAACCAAGTCGAAATCAAAAAGGCTATTAATGAGGTGCAATCAAAAATGGAGGCACTAACTGCTAGGATAAATGAGGCAGAAGAGGGAATCAGCGATATAGAAGACCAAATGATGGAAAATAAAGAAGCTGAGAAAAAGAGAGATAAACAACTACTGGATCACGAGGGCAGAATTCGAGAGATAAGCGATACCATAAGATGAAACAACATTAGAATAATTGGGATCCCAGAAGAAGAAGAGAGAGAGAGAGGGGCAGAAGGTATATTGGAGCAAATTATAGCAGAGAACTTCCCTAATGTGGGGAAGGAAACAGGCATCAAAATCCAGGAGGCACAGAGAACCCCTCTCAAAATCAATAAAAATAGGTCAACACCCCAACATCTAATAGTAAAACTTATGAGTCTCAGAGACAAAGAGAAATTCTTGAAAGCAGCTCAGGAGAAGAGATATGTAAACTATAATGGTAGAAACATTAGATTGGCAGCAGACCTATCCACAGAAACCTGGCAGGCCAGAAAGGACTGGCATGAGATCTTCAGAGAACTAAACGAGAAAAATATGCAGCCAAGAATACTATATCCTGCTAGGCTGTCACTGAAAATAGAAGGAGAGATAAAAAGCTTCCAGGACAAACAAATACTAAAGGAATTTGTAAACATGAAACCAGCCCTACAAGAAATATTGAAAGGGGTCCTCTAAGCAAAGAGAGAGCCTAAAAGCAGTACAGACCAGAAAAGAACTCAGACAATATACAGTAGCAGTCACCTTACAGGCAATACAATGGCACTAAATTCATATCTTTCAACAGTTACCCTGAATGTAAATGGGCTAAATGCCCCATACAAAACACAGGCTATCAGATTGGATTAAAAAACAAGACCCATCGATATGCTGTCTGCAAGAGACTCATTTTAGACCCAAAGACACCCCCACATTGAAAGTGAAGGGATGGAAAACCATTTACCATGCTAATGGACACCAAAAGAAAGCTGGGGTGGCAATCCTTACATCAGACAAATTAGATTTTAAAACAAAGACTATAATAAGAGATGAGGAAGGACACTATATCCTACTTAAAGGGTCTATCCAACAAGAAGATCTAACAATTATAAATGTCTATGCCCCTAACATGGGAGCAGCCAATTATATAAGGCAATTAATAACAAAAGCAAAGAAACACATTGACAACAATACAATAATAGTGGGGGACTTTAACATCCCCCTGACTGAAATGGACAGATCATCTAAGCAAAAGATCAACAAGGAAATAAAGACTTTAAATGACACACTGGACCAAATGGACTTCACAGACATATTCAAAACATTCCATCCCAAAGCAAAGAAATACACATTCTTCTCTAGTGCCCATGGAACATTCTCCAGAATAGATCACATCCTAGGTCACAAATCAGGTCTCAACTGGTACCAAAAGATTGGGATTATTCCCTGCATATTTTCAGACCACAATGCTTTGAAACTAGAACTCAGTCACAAGAGGAAAGTCGGAAAGAACTCAAATACATGGAGGCTAAAGAGCATCCTACTAAAGAATGAATGGGTCAACCAGGAAATTAAAGAAGAATTTAAAAAATTCATGGAAACCAATGAAAATGAAAAACACAATTGTTCAAAATCTTTGGGATGCAGCAAAGGCAGTCCTGAGAGGAAAGTATATAGCAATACAAGCCTTTCTCAAGAAACAAGAAAGGTCTCAAATACACAACCTAACCCTACACCTAAAGGAGCTAGAGAAAAAACAGCAAATAAAGCCTAAACACAGCAGGAGAAGAGAAATAATAAAGATCAGAGCAGAAATCAATGAACTAGAAACCAAAAGAACAGTAGAACAGATCAATGAAACTAGGAGCTGGTTCTTTGAAAGAAGTAACAAGATTGATAAACCCCTGGCCAGACTGATCAAAAAGAAAAGAGAAATGACCCAAATCAACAAAATCATGAATGAAAGAGGAGAGATCACAACCAACACCAAAGACATACAAACAATTATAAGAACATATTATGAGCAATTCTATGCCAGCAAATTAGATAACCTGGAAGAAATGGGTGCATTCCTAGAGATGTATCAACTAGCAAAACTGAACCAGAAAGAAATAGAAAACCTGAACAGACCTATAACCACTAAGGAAATTGAAGCAGTCATCAAAAATCTCCCAACAAACAAAAGCCCAGGGCCAGATGGCTTCCCAGGGGAATTCTACCAAACATTTAAAGAAGAATTAATACCTATTCTCCTGAAACTGTTCCAAAAAATAGAAATGGAAGGAAAACTTCCAAACTCATTTTATGAGGCCACCATTACCTTGATCCCCAAACCAGACAAAGACGCCATCAAAAAGGAGAATTACCGACCAATATCCTTGATGAACATGGATGTAAACTCTCACCAAAATACTAGCCAATAGGATCCAACAGTACATTAAAAGGATTATTCACCACGACCAAGTGGGATTTATCCCTGGGCTGCAAGGTTGGTTCAACATCCGCAAATCAATCAACGTGATACAATATATTAACAAAAGAAAGAACAAGAATCATATGATCCTCTCAATAGATGCAGAGAAAGCATTTGACAAAGTACAGCAACCTTTCTTGATCAAAACTCTTCAGAGTATAGGGATAGAGGGTACATACCTCAATATCATAAAAGCCATCTATGAAAAACCTACAGCAAATATCATTCTCAATGGGGAAAAGCTGAGAGCTTTTCCCCTAAGGTCAGGAACATGGCAGGGATGTCCACTCTCACCACTGCTATTCAACATAGTATTAGAAGTCCTAGCCACAGCAATCAGACAACAAAAAGAAAGCAAAGCCATCCAAACCGGCAAGGAGGAAGTCAAACTCTCACTCTTTGCAGATGATATGATACTTTATTTGGAAAATCCAAAAGACTCCACCCCAAAACTGCTAGAACTCATACAGGAATTCAGTCAAGTGGCAGGATAGAAAATCAATGCACAGAAATCAGTGGCATTCCTATACATCAACAACAAGACAGAAGGGAGAGAAATTAAGGAGTTGATCCCATTTACAATTGCACCCAAAACCATAAGATACCTAGGAATAAATCTAACCAAAGAGGCAAAGGATCTGTACTCAGAAAAGTATAAAATACTCATGAAAGAAATTGAGGAAGACACAAAGAAATGGAAAAACGTTCCATGCTCATGGATTGGAAGAACAAACACTGTGAAGATGTCAGTGCTAACTAGAGCAATCTACACATTCAATGCAATCCCCATCAAAATACCATCCACTTTTTTCAAAGAAATGGAACAAATAATCCTAAAATTTGTATGGAACCAGAAAAGACCCCAAATAGCCAGAGGAATGTTGAAAAAGAAAAGCAAAGCTGGCGGCATCACAATTCCGGACTTCCAGCTCTATTACAAAGCTGTCATCATCAAGACAGTATGGTACTGGCACAAAAACAGACACATAGATCAATGGAACAGAATCGAGAGTCCAGAAATGGACCCTCAACTCTATGGTCCACTCATCTTTGACAAAGCAGGAAAGAATGTCCAATGGAAAAAAGGCAGTCTCTTCAACAAATGGTGTTGGGAAAATTGGACAGCCACATGCAGAAGAATGAAACTGGACCATTTCCTTACACCACACACAAAAATAGACTCCAAATGGTTGAAAGACCTAAACGTGAGACAGGAGTCCATCAAAATCCTAAAGGAGAACACAGGCAGCAACCTCTTCGACCTCAGCCGCAGCAACTTCTTCCTAGAAACATCGCCAAAGGCAAGGGAAGCAAGGGCAAAAATGAACTATTGGGATTTCATCAAGATAAAAAGCTTTTGCACAACAAAAGAAACAGTCCACAAAACCAAAAGACAACCGACAGAATGGGAGAATACATTTGCAAATGACATATCAGATAAAGGGCTAGTATCCAAAATCTATAAAGAACTTATCAAACTCAACACCCAAAGAACAAATAATCCAATCAAGAAATGGGCAGAAGACATGAACAGATATTTTCCAAAGAAGACATCCAAATGGCCAACAGACACATGAAAAAGTGCTCTACATCGCTCGGCATCAGGGAAATCCAAATCAAAACCTCCATGAGATACCACCTCACACCAGTCAGAATGGCTAAAATTAACAAGTCAGGAAACGACAGATGTTGGCAGGGATGCGGAGAAAGGGGAACCCTCCTACACTGTTGGTGGGAATGCAAGCTGGTGCAACCACTCTGGAAAAGAGTATGGAGGTTCCTCAAAGAGTTGAAATTAGAGCTACCATACGATCCAGCAATTGCACTACTGGGTATTTACCCCAAAGATACAAATGTAGGGATCCGAAGGGGTACGTGCACCCCGATGTTTATAGCAGCAATGTCCACAATAGCCAAACTGTGGAAAGAGCCAAGATGTCCATCGACAGATGAATGGATAAAGAAGATGTGGTATATATACACAATGGAATATTATGCAGCCATCAAAAGGAATGAGATCTTGCCATTTGCAATGATGTGGATGGAACTGGAGGGTGTTATGCTGAGTGAAATAAGTCAATCAGAGAAAGATATGTATCGTATGATCTCCCTGATATGAGGAATTCTTAATCTCAGGAAACAAACTGAGGGTTGCTGGAGTGGTGGGGGGGTGGGAGGGATGGGGTGGCTGGGTGACAGACATTGGGGAGGGTATTTGCTATGGCAAGTGCTGTGAATTGTGCAAGACTGTTGAATCACAGACCTGTACCTCTGAAACAAATAATGGAATATATGTTGAGAAAAAAAAAAAAGAAGAAGATAGCAGGAGGGGAAGAATAAAGGGGGGAAATCAGAGGGGGAGACCAACCATGAGAACGATGGACTCTGAAAAACAAACTGAGGGTTCTAGAGGGGAGGGGGGTGGGGGGATGGGTTAGCCTGGTGATGGGTATTAAAGAGGGCACGTTCTGCGTGGAGCACTGGGTGTTATACACAAACAATGAATCATGGAATACTACATCCAAAACTAATGATGTAATATATGGTGATTAACATAACAATAAAAAATTTAAAGAGAAAAATGAATATAGAGAGAAAAATGGCAAATTAAAAAAAAAGAAATGCAATAGGAGGTTCTTCAGGCTGAAGGGAAATTCCACCTATTGGTGGACATTTGGGTCATTTTTGGCTGTTTTTAGTGAAGCTGCAATGATTGTTAATGAACAGCTGTTTGTGTGGATATATGTTTTCGTTTCTCTTGGATATGGATCTAGGAGTGAAATGGCTAGGGCGTATGATAGGTATATGTTTGACATTACAAGAATGCCAGAGTTTTTCTGGAGTGATTGTACTAGATTCCCACCATCATTCTTTACATTTGTTTTATTCTTCACATTCTTTGCAAGTACACATGGAAGTTTCACCAAGGAGACTACACACTGAGACATAACCCCATAAAAAAAAAATCACAAAAAGATATCTTGAAAATTCCTCAAATATTTAGAAATTAAACAACATACTTCTAAATAACCCAGGGATAAAAGGACTCAAAAGAGAAATTGGAAAATATTTTGAACTGACAGTAATAAAAACATTAACACTTCATTGTTCCTGGGATGCAGCCAATGAAGTGATTAGAGGCAAATGTATAGCTGTAAAACATTTGTGTCAAAAAGAAAACTACTTGTATTTAAAAAAAATACTTGTGTTTATGATCTCTGACCCACACAACCTCCTGAAGAAAGCAGTAGAAGAAGAGCAAATTCAGATCACAGGAAAGAGGATGGAAATAATAAATATAAAAGTGGAAATCAAAAACATAGAAAACAAGTGATAATCAATACAATAAAATATTGGTTATTAACAAAATTACCAGTATCAGGGGTGAAAGAAAAGAAGAAACAATGTTACAGAGTCTACAGGCATTAAAAAGATAATAAGGCAATGGAGCCCCTGGGTGGCTCAGTTGATTAAGCATCTGACTTCAGCTTAGGTCGTGATCTCAGGGTGCTGGGATCTAGCCCTGTGTCAGACTCCCTGCTCAGTGCGGAGTCTGCTTCTCCCTCCTATTCTCCCTCTGCCCCTCCCCACCACTCATGCTCTGTCTCTCTCTTAAATAAAATCTTTTTTAAAAAATAAAGATTTTATTTACTAGAGAGAGAGAGAGCACAAGTGGATGGGGCAGAGGGAGTAGGAGGAACAGACTCCCAGCTGAGCAGGGAGCCTGACGCGGGGCTGGATCCCAGGACACTGGGATCATGACCTGAGCCGAAGGCAGACGCTTAACCAACTGAGCCACCCGGGCACCCCTATAAATAAAATCTTCTTTAGAAAAAGATAATAAGGCAATATTATGAACAAAGTTAATTCAATAAATTTGACAATTTAGAAATGGACAGGTTCCTTAACTTACACAGGAAGAAGTAGAAAATATGAAAAGCTCCACATCTATCAAAAGAATTAAATTCTTCATTAAAAACTATTCCATAAAGAAAACTCCAGGTCCAGATAGTTTCACTGATGAATTTTATCAAACATTTAAGGAAGAAATCATATCAATATACCAATTATTTCAGAAAACAGAGGAGGAAGAACCTCTTCCCATCATTTTATGAGGCCAGCCTTACCCTGACAAAGACATTCTAGGAAAAAAAGTTACAAACCATTATCCCTCAAGAACATAGATGCAAAGGTCCTGCACAAAATATGAGCAAGTTGAACCTAGTAATACAAAGAATTGATTATGGTCAAGTGAGATCTATCCCAGGAATGCAAAGTGATTTTGCATTCAATATGCAATCAATGTAATTTACCACATTAACAGAATGAAAAAGAAAAGTATTGTGATCATAGCAATAGAGAGAATAAAAGCATTTAACCAAATTCAACACCCATTTATGAAAAAACAAAACTCTGAAAATTAGGAGTGAAAGGAAACACCTTCAGCCTGATAAAAAAGGTGTCTATGAATAACATCTGCAGCTGACACCAGACTTCACAAAGACCAAACATTTTCCTTCTAAGATTAGGAGTAGGTCAAGGATGCCCACTCCTACCACTTTTACTGAACTTTATTACCAAAAGTCCTGGCTGCTACAACAAAGAAAAAAATCATGTAGTTATATGTACATACATGTATGTAAGCATACACATATTATATACAGATTTAAATATATAAAGTTTATATATACATAAGAAAGAAGCACAGTTGTTTTTATTTGTAGATAACAGGGTCATGTCCATAGAAAATCCCAATGAAACTATAAAATAATTACCAGAACTACTAAGTGAATTTAGCAAGAGCTCAACATAACATGTCAATTCTAGTTTTACATA
Source organism: Callorhinus ursinus (assembly GCF_003265705.2). Lineage (NCBI taxonomy): Eukaryota > Metazoa > Chordata > Mammalia > Carnivora > Otariidae > Callorhinus > Callorhinus ursinus. The sequence continues at coordinate 780,098 of NW_027397177.1, read as the reverse complement.
CTAGAAGAGAAAAACTGGAAACTGAAAAAATGTTAAAGTACTATGTATAATAGCATCAAAAACCATAAAATGCTTAGGGATAAATTTAACAAAATACATGCAAATCTGTGCACTGAAAACTGTAACAATTCCTGAAAGAAATTAATGAAGACCTAAATAAACAAAGAGATATAATCTGTTCATGAACTGGAGACTAGGTATCGTTAAGAAGTGCCCTATCCCCAAATTTACTTATACATTCAACACAATCCTAATCAAAATCTCATTAGAAATTAACAAGCTGATTTTTCATAGAAATTGGCAAGTGGATTCTAAAACTTATATGGAAGTGTAAAAAAATCAGAGTAGCTAAAATAATTTTGAAAAGGGAACACAAATTTGGAGGATTTAACTATCTGATTTCAAGTCTTAATACTCTAAAGGTACAGTAAGTAATAGAGTATGCTTTTGCTCAAGGACAAAGATCAGTGGAACAGAGTAGAGGGTCTAGAATTAGAACCACACAAATGTGGTAACTGGATTTTAACAGAATTGCCAAGGTAATGCAGTTGAGAAGAGGACCATTTTTATTTTAACAAATGGTGCTAGGAAGTGGAATGTCCGTATGGGTAAAAATGCACTTCAACTCATAACTCATATCATACACAAAAATTGATTCAAAATACACCATAGGCCTGCATGTAAAAGCTATAGGACAAGAGAGCTTCCAGAAGTACACATAGTAAAAAACTTCATGATGTTAGCGTAGCAAGGGTTTTTTTTCAGGGTACAAAAAGCACTAGTTACCAAGTTGGGAAACTTCTACTCTTCAAAGGATATCTTTAAGAAAACGAATTGGCAAGTGACAGACTGAGAGAACATATATACGATACATATATCTGACAAACACTTTTAAATTAAGAATGCATGAAAAAACTCTTGTAAATTAATAAAAGATGACAAACAACCACATAAAAGCATGGGCATCATTAGTTGTCAGGGAAATCGAAACCACAATGAAATACCACTCCCTTTCTGCCAGAAAGATTACAACTAAGAAGACCGACAATGCCATGTGTTGGTGAGGATGTGGAGCTATTGGAATTCTCAGGCAGTGCTGGAGGAAGTGTAAAAGTTCTAGATACTTTGGAAAACTTTTGGCAGCTTCTTATAAAGTTCAATACATGCACCTACCCCATGACCCAGCAAGTCCACTCATAGATATTTCCCCTAAAGAAATTAAACCCTATGTCTACAAAAAGAACTTTTTCAAGAATGCTCACAGCTTTATTCTTGATAGCTCCAAACTAAAAATCACCTGAATGTCCATTCACAGGAGACTGGATGAACGAATTGTGTAGTCATATGCAATGGCTGCCACACAACAGTAACAAATGAGACACTTGCAACCATACATAGGTGAATCTTACAAATACTGGGTCAAACACGGAGTCCATGCTATAGGATTCCATGGTTAAGAAGTTCCAGAACAGGCAAAATAAAGCTATTCAGTAGAAATCAGCACAAGGCCTATGAGGGATGGAAACACTTTCTGGGTAATGGAATGTTCTATAGCTTAATTGTGTGTGGTGGTGGCTTACTGCACAAAATTTATGGAACTGTTCTTTTAAGACCTGTGTATTTCATTGAAGTAAATCTTACCTCAATTTAAAAAGAGAAAGAAAGAATGTAAAGAAACTGACAAAAACAACAATGATTTCCAAAAGCTTGTCTTACTTCAGATTGCTGTAACAGAATACCATAGACTGGGTGATTTATAAGCAACAGAAATTTATTCCTCTCAGTTCCAGATGCTGGGAAGTCCAAGATCAAGGCACGAGCAGATATGATGTCTGGTAAGAACCTACTTTCTGGTTTATAGACAGCCAACTTCTCCCTGGGTCCTCATGTGGCAGAAGGAATGAGGGAGGTGTGTAAGGTCTCTTTTATAACCTAAGGGCACTAATCTCATTCATGAGGGCTCTAAAAGCCATGCCTCCTAATACGATCACATTAGGGGGTAGGATTTCAATGTATGAATTTTAGGGGGATAGAAACATTCAGTCCATAACAAGGCTGAAGCACAATGAACCCCAGAGGTACCAGGCTCATGTGCCCAGCCACCTGGCTAAACTGGAAGGGTCTCCGAGGCATCTGTGCTAATCATTTAGGGCACAGCCCTACCAGAAGAAGAGGAAACAGACCCTTTCTGGAAAGTACGACTTTTGAGAAGGCACCAAAGGATCCAGCTCTATATTTTCAGGGAAACTTTTGGTAGAATGAGAAAGGTGCTGGCTGAACAGAGAGACCCTGGTATTCCTGGTTCTGGGCTCAGGCATCCACCAAAGGGCTCTGGGAAAGGCCCCTGATGAAGGTCCAGGTGCAAGAAGCACAGATAGGCTGCCAGAGGCTGACAGTCCTCAAGCAGCTGGCGTCACCTCTCTGCGTGTTCCTGCTTCCTTGTTGCCCCTTTGCCCTGGGGGCACAGTGCCAACATCAACCTTGAACACTTCAGAGCTGAAGTCCTTGTTCCAATGCGCCCTGCCTGACCACTGCCTCTGGACCTCCTAACTCAAACACTCACATCTGGAACACAACACAAGTGGGTGCATTCCCAAAGGAGGGGCTGCAAGCTGGGTTGGGACTCTCAAGTTTATCATCCCTCAGGCAAGTCTTGGCCTCTATGAAGTCTAGCTTCTCCATCTGTGAAATGGGCTGACTCCTGCTTCATCATTCAATGAGAACCTTGCATTCACATTCTGGACCCTTGGTGGGCTCAGCAGAGTAAGCAGTGAAGATATACACAGAATAACTGTGTGGGTGAAAATGTCCTTCCCTGTTAATATATTTCAAGATCAATGTAATATACCATATCAATAGAAAGAAGGAAATAAACATGGTCATTTCAACTGATATGAAAAAAGCATGACAAAATTCAATACTTTTCCATGATATAACATTCAATAAACTAAGAATAGGAGGACATTTCCTCAATATGATAAAGGCCATATGCAAAAAATCCACAGCCAACATCACACTCAATGCTGAAAACTGAAAGCTTTGCCTCTAAGATCAGGAACAAGGCAAGGATGCCTGCTCTTGCCACTTCTATTCAACTTAGTGCTAGAAGTCCTAGCCAGAGCAATAAGACAAGAAAGAGAAATAAAGAAATTCAAACTGTAAAGGAAGAAGTAAAAGTATCTGTTCACAGGTGACATGACCTTCTATGTAGAAAACTCTAAAGAGTCCACAAAAACACTGCTAGAGCTAATAAATACAGTCTGCAAAGTTGAGGCATATAAAACCAACACACAAAAATAGGCTGCATTTCGATACACCAACCATGCGCAATCTGAAAAGGAAATTAAGAAAACAATCCTACTTATAATAACATCAAGCAGAATAAAATATATGGGAATAAATTTAACTAAAGAAGCAAAAGACTTGCACACTAAAAACTACAAAACATCACTGAAAGAAATTATAGAAGACTTAAATAAATGGAAAGACCTCCCATACTCATGGACTGGAAGACTTAATATCATTGAAATATCCATACTATACCAAGTGATATACAGATTAAAGGCAATCCCTATCAAAATCCCAACAGTGTTTTGTTTTGTTTTTTCAGAAATAGAGAAACCCATCCTAAAATTCATATGGAATCTCAAGGACCCCCAATAACCAAAATAATCTTGGAAAAAATGAGTGAAATTGGAGGATTCAAACTTCCTGATTTCAAAACTTATTATGAAGCTACAGTAATCAAGATTGTATGACATAGTGACAGACATAGACACCAATGGAATAAAATAGAGATCCCAGAAATAAACCAATGCTTATATTGTCAATTGATCTTTGACAAGGGTGCCAAGACTATTCAATGGGAAAAGGACAGTCTTTTCAACAAATGATACTGGGAAAACTGGATATCCACATGCAAAAAAATGAAGTTGGACCCTTATCTTAAACCAAGTTGTATAAAAAATAACTCAAATGGATCAAAGACCTAAACATAAGGGTTAGAACTATAAAACTCTTAGAAAAAAAAAAAACGGGGAAATTTCCATGACATTGGATTTGGCAATGATTTGGATATGACACCAAAATAACAAAAGAAAAAATGGGTAATTTGACTTTATCAAAATTTAAAAGTTTTGTGCCTCAAAGGAAACCATCAAGAGACTGAGAAGCCACAGAATGAGAGAAAATATTCACAAATTATATATCTGATGAGGGATTAATACCCAAAATTTACAAAGAACACCTACAACTCACCAACAACAAAACAAAAAAAAAAACAATTAAAAAATGGGCAAAGGACTTGAACAGAAACTTCTCCAAAGATATACAAATGGCCAATAAACACATGAAAGGATGCTGAATTTCAGTCATCGTTAAAATTAAAACCATGCAATACCACTTTACACCCATTAGGATGGCTATTATCAAAAACACACAAACAAATAAACAAACCCAGAAAAGAATAAGTGTTTGTGAGGATGTGGAGAAATTGGAACCCTTGTGCATTGCTGGTGGGAACATAAGATGATGCAACTGCTATGGAAAAGTTTGGCAGTTTCTCAAAAAGTTAAACATAGGATTACCATATGATTCAACTATTCCACTCCTAGCTATATACCTAAAAACAAAACGTGGTATGTACATATTATTGAATATTATTCAGCCTTAAAAAGGAACAAAAATTCTGATAGGTGCTACACTGTGAACCTCTTAAACATTATTCGAAGTGAAATGACAAATAATGTATGATTCCACTTAGATATGAGATACCTAGAGTAAGTAAATTAATGTAGACAAATTGGAATAGAGGTTACCAGAGGCTGGGACAGAGGTAGCGATGAGGAATTAGAATGGATACAATTTCTGTTTGGGGTGATGATAAAGTTCTGGAGATGGGTGGTGGTGAAGGTTGCACAACAGTGTGAATATACTTAATGCCACTGAATTGTACACCTAGAAATGGTTTTAAAAGGGTGAATTTTGTTATGTATATTTTACCACAATATACACATAGAAGATGGCCTGAATGAAAGAAAGCAATTTGAATCAAAAATGGTGATTTCTGATAGGCTGGCCTATTAGTTTTTTACACAAGCCTGCTGCCTGCTCTCTGCTGACCCGCCTTGAGTTGGCCTGAGCTGCCTAGTGCCTGAGGTAAGCCAAATTGTCAGGAACTCCCCCGCTCCTTTGAGGCAGGAAGTTTAAATTATCAGGTCAATTAGGAAAGATACAACCGAAAAATACAAGTTTCATTCACACTTCAAGGAGGCGTTTCCTGGCTGGGTGCCACTTTTATTATTTTTGGCGGAGGTGGCTGAAAGCCCCACAGACCCAAGTAAAGGTACAATGTGATCTTTGATTCGCGTTTCAAAGATCAAAGAGAGTGAGTTTGGGTGTAAATGCAGATAACATTTCAGAGATGGTTTCATGAAAGGAGTCATTAGACCAGGACAGAAAGGGAGCTGGTCTCTTACGTGTGTGTTCGCCTTGAGAAACATCTTTTTCCAGTGAATTCGGCTGCTGATGGCCCTAATAATTTCTGGCCTGCATCCAGGTCCTTGGCCTACAGGGCATTTGGTCTTTGGGCTGGGGGGCCGGCACCCCTCCCACCTCTTGTCTAGGCACCTTAAGCACACGGAGAGGAGACATGGGGCGGTGCACGCGAGCAGCACTCAACCTCATGCTCCACTCGCTTTTGCAAAGTCTCTGGGTGATGACTGGGCATGCCACTCCTGGGCAGCAAACTTGGCCTTGGCAGCCTGCCCTCATTGTCCTCTCTCGGTCCAGCCTCGACCGGGGTAGGCAGCACAAACCCACCCACTAGAAAACCCACAGGCTTGCCAGCCCCTAGGCATGCAGGTGGGGAGTCCTCACTGCCAGCCCTACCCTGCCCTGCCCTCCAGCTCCTGGGCCGGAGGTATGTAGAACCAGGCACTGGGTGGTGAGAGACACTTTCCATGGAAGCGCTACTGCCTCTCTATGCCCAAACCCTCCCTGATGCCCTCTGTCCCCAGCATCCCTTCTGACGTTCCGTAGCGCCCCAATGCCCAGCTGATGGAGGGCAGTGGCAATGGCTCAAACATCTCCGCTCAAGCATCTCTGGGGGAGCTAGGTGGGTGCCCGGCCCGTCCCTCCAGCTATCCGTTCCTCAGCCCCAGCGCGTTTCACGTCTGCCTGCGGGACACCGCCAGTCCTGGCCGCCCCACGCCTGCGAACGCCTCCTGAAACGCTCCAGGTACCTCGCGCGGCCGGGTTGAGCGCGCTCCCATGACTCCCCGCGCCGCACTGCTGCGCTGGCAGCGCCTGGAAGCGCCTGCGCGGTCCTGGGCCCCAAGGCTCAGGGCGCAGGCGCGGCCCTGCCGGGAGGCAGCGTAAAACATATGGGGCGGCGCGCGCACACAGGGGGCGTGGCTGCGCGACGTATTCAGCCTCTGAGCGCTGAGCGGGGTCGACCCGGTGTCGCTATCTTCGGCCGGAGGGTCAGGGGGGCGGCGGGAAACCGAGTTGCCGGCTGGGGCCGCGCCCCTCCATCTCTTCCTAACTACCAGTCCGCAGAGAAGCGCTCGGAGTCCCCGGACTGGGTCCCAGCTGTCCTTCCGAACGGCGAGCCTCAGTTTCTCGGTCCGCGCCGCAGACTGGGGAGATCCTGAAGTCATTTTCGGGTGCTTCCCGCGATCTTCGGAGGTCGCCCCCGCGCCCCGCCTCGCCTCACGGCGGCCGATATTGTTCTGCACTTTTTAGGTGGCACTTGGACTCGCCCTGAGAGGGAGACCGGTCCGCAGTCTCCAGCCGCAGATCCGTGGACCCTCTTCACGGACGCTTCGCGCAGCCTCAGGTAGGTCGGCTTCTTCTTGCAGGGGGACTTGTGAGCTCATTTCCCGGCGGTTTCCTGCATGGCGTTTGCGGGAGGGGTGGTGCAGTGGTCCGCCCTCCACTTGCTATGAGGCTTTGGGCACGTTATTCTATCCCCGGGGCCCCTCGTCTCCAGCGTTATCGGTGCTTTTTGGCTTTGCGGAGGCAAATGCGCGTGCGTCCTGGTACGTGCTCCTTGAGTAGAGCGCTGTGCAGTCCAGGAGAAGGGCCCAAATTCCTCAGTGTTAGGGTGGGGAGAGAAGGGATAGAGGTCAACAGACTGGTCGCCAAGGCGCCAAAGTGTTAAGAGACCCAGGCTTAGGAAGGTTCAGGCCCGTCAGGGCTGGCTGGTTGGAGCAAGGGAGCCTTCTCTCTCAGGCTGCGGGGGCCACACAGGCATGCTGATGAGCAGGCAGGGGACTGCTAGGGTTCTGATTGGGTTGGGATTTGGGGCTGGGAGGAAGCCAGGGCAGAGACCTGGGTAGTGTGCACTGTCTCCTGGGCATGGGATGTGGGTTTTGCATGCAGCCTGGCACTTAACCTCAGATTGGTGGCAGGAGCTGGGGTGTGGTTCGCAGTCACTGGTTTTCAGAATTCGATGAGGGACTGAACTGGACTCACAAGTGGACTGCATTTGTGTGCTGCCCCTTGGGCCACTGCCGCTGGCAGGCTCTGGCATATTCTTTTACTGTGTTAGGATGGGAAGGGCTTTCAGGTGGAAGAACCCCCACAGAGTGAGGGCTGTACCTGAGAGGTTCCAGAATGCTTGGGTGGCAAAGGTAGGTGCTCTTGGCCCTAGCAGCTTCGAGTGCTGCAGGCTACCCTGGGAGGTGCTCAGCAGAAAGACCAGCAGAGCTGTGTCTCCCTGGAGGAACTCACTCTAATGGGGATAGGAGAGATAAACACATGGGCAACTATGCGCAGAGGTGTGTGCAGGCCGTGGTGGCCCGACGTGAGTTGGTGGAGCATCAGGGTCTGTGTGGAGGAGTTGCAGAGTGTGTTCTGTGGTGGCTATGAGTGGACCTCCCTTTGCAGAGAGACTGAGGAGGAGGCCACTATCAGGCTGGGCAGTGTGAGAGCCCTGGGAGAGGGCTCCTAGTGTTGGAAGGGAACTGTATCTGGTGATGGTTGCAGCCTCCTTTTCCCCTGTGGGGCTCTTTGGGCTGCTCAGGGTTGGTGACCATTGCTCTCCAGGCCCTTTATAGCAGTGACTTTGGGGTGGTGAAAGAAGACATAGCAAGTGGAATTAAACTTGGGGGTTTGGAAGCTGGGCTGTCAATAGGAATGGGGACGCAGGGAGGTGGTGTTTGGGGGGGTGGCATTGCCAGCAGGCTACACTCTTGAGTGGTGAGGTGAGTCTGGAAAGCACGGGTGGGGAGGCTGGAGGGCACAGAGAATAGCAGGTCCCTAGGCTTCTGTTGGGCAGAAAGGTAGCACCTTCCAAGCTCCTAGTGCTTTGATGTTAAAGGATCTTGTGACGCTGTCTACTTACTTAACAGTCACAGTGTTTGGGGCGACTAGGTGACTGCTTCTTAGTGGATTGAAAGGTAGTTCATAACCAGCATGGTCATGTGTGATGGTTAAGCTGTGGTCTTTAGAGCCAGGTTCAGCTGCCTCCATCACTTACTGGTGGTTGGTGTGTGGCCGCAGACAAGTGAGTTCACTCACCACTCTGCCTCTGGTACGATGAGAGTACCAGCCTCATCAGGGGGTCAGTGTTTGGCACAGATAGAGCACTCAGTAAAAGGTAGCTACTGTTCGTTCTCCTGAAACTCCCTGACAGCCAGCCAGCCCATCCAAGGAAACCCTGGGGGTTCCAATCTGGCCCCCCTTCCTTCTCCTGGGACTGACAGCATCTGCCATCACGCCTTGCCCATGAAACATCACAGGTGGCATTTGCCCACCTTCTCAGACCTCCCAGCCCTGCCTCCTGGGCCTCCTTCCACTCAGAGCTCCTGGTTGGGTACCTGGGGTTTGCCTGCTTAGTGCCTCCTCCTGCTGCCCAGTGGAGGTGGTTGGGCCTGGTTCCCGCTCTTCCCCACCTTGTTTTTGGACAGATTGCCTTGGATGGTGGCCTGCATCTGACAGTCCCATCAGCTCTTCTCAGCGCTCCTGAGGCCACAGCTGTCAGCTCCTCTGACCCTCAGCACTTGCCTGGAACGCCTGGGTTTGCCACACCCCTTTTCAGCCCATCTCTGTCCTGTTGTGTCATGCCCACCCTCCCCGCTGTGCTGTCTCTTCCTTTCTTCCTCCTTCCTCTTATAGTCGATGTGGCAACTCCCCTCTGTTCCCAGCATGCCTCTTGGCCGGCGCCATTGGCAGGGCCCTTGCAATCCCATCCGGGCAGCAGCCTATTACACCAACGCACACCCTTGGCAGCAGATGGACCAGGTCTCTCCTGGGGTCACATATGCCCCCCCTAGTGGATCCCTGGATTGAGCGGCCCTGCTATGGGGACCCTGTGTGTGCACGCACGACCTTGGAGCAGAAGAACACGGCCATTAGTGCTCCTGGCAGTAAGCCCACAGAAAGGGGGCCCCCGGCTCTGCACATGCCTGGCCCATGGCCCCCAGGGTGGACTTCCACTGGGTGCCAGTCTCATACCCACGCACCTTTGATGGCTCCCCAGGGCTTCTGGACCAATATGTCCTTTTGCTTTGAGCACTATCAGGACAACCTCACCTGCATCTTCGAGATCCTAGGGCACCTGATGGACTGAGCCCAGGTGTGGGCAGCCCCCTACGTCGATGGGGACCTGCCCCTTCCTGACAATTATGAGCTCTTCTGCCAGGATCTCAAGGAAGTTGTTCAAGACCTGAACAGTTTCACTGAGTACCATGCTGTAGCACCTTGCTTCCTGCCTCGAGCCAGCCACCAGTGGCCTCCAGAGCTGCCTGTGGTGAAGCAGTACTTAGCTAGGTACTCAGAGGCCCTGGCACTCAACATTGGTGCTGTCCCAGTTGCTGTGGCCACCCCTGCTGTTTGTAGTTCCAACTTGACATCCAGAAATACTCTCCCTGAACAGCAGTGGGCCAAGGAGAACAGCCCTGGGTCTGTGGAGTCCTCCATCTTGTCTACTTTTACATGCAGCACTGATCCTGGTCCTGTGGGGCCAACCTCGTCCCAGGCAGGGGAGGTGACCCCTACATCTGTCCCTGTACTTTCAGGATCTGCTAACCTGCCTGCTCAGAAACCAGATCCAGTTCCACCAGGGGGTCCAGAACCCCAGAAGACAGAGGAGGAGGTTTCTGAGACAGAGGTAGACCAGGAGACATCCTTAGGTACCCCACAGTGCGTGGTGAACACCTCAGAGGCCCCAGGAGACCTAACAGTTTCCCCACTCCCCACCCCACAGCCCTGGATTCTGCACACAGCCCAGGCAGATGCAACAGTGCTCCTTGTGATGGAGTGGGCTACATAGTTGAGGACCCCCACAGCCCTTCAACAGGATGGGGTGGCTTTCCCAGATATTGCCGTATCCACTTGTTTTATTGCTGGGCAGGAGCTGCACCTGTTTGGGCTCTGCTCTGAGCCCTTGTCTCCTTCACCACCCCACCACCTGTTATAGCAGAATATTGGGCTCTATGCTGTGCCTCTCATCCTCTGACTTCCCCAGTGGCCCAGAAGCTGCCTCCTCAGCTGCATTTCCACTGGTTGGACAGAGTTTCATACAGCAGTCCTCATCAGATATTTGTATGTCTTTATAACCGCTCCACTCCCCAGAGCCCTTTGTTCAATGTTGGCTGGACTAGGTCTGCCATGTCAGCCCTATTTGGATCTGTCCCTGGATGGTGTCTCTGCTTTGGCCCCCTTCCCCATCTTGGCTCCCTGTGACCTCTGTCCTCTGGACTGGAATTTAAGGAAGGCTGCATGGAGGAAGCAGCCACTTTGATCCTTTAGTATGAGTGGGATGGCAGAGAAAAATGCTTCCCTATGGGTTTACCAGCAGCCTTGGCCAACTAGGGAGGTGAGATACAGACCTCCTTGCCAGTCTAATTCAGTGTCAGGCATTTTCCCCTTTTGTATATTAAGATTGCAGTTATGCCTGGTTTTCTTCAGAAGTTGGCATGAATTTCTGTGTCTCAGTGCCTTTGCCCATGTTGCCCTCCCACTTTCTGCTCTTCAGCAATCCCTGCCTCCCTGCCCACTCTTACACATTGCTGACTCAGCACTTAAACCATAACGCTATAAATGACTTGTATCTTTGGGTAGACTATGAGCCCCTAGGGCAGGGGCTCCATCTTGATCAGCTTTGCATCCCTGGTACACAATTTGGTACTCATTAAACATATGTTGAATTTATGGCTCAGCTTGTGGTGTGGTGGCTGCTGATGAGCAGACCCTTATTTTGTTAGCCGGAACACTGTTGCCTATTCTGTCGGGAACAGGCTAGGCCCTAGCCATGAGTGCTCTAGGTCGGTGTTGGAGGTGTGGTTTCTGGTGGGGGCTTTGAGAATTGAAGAGTCTGGTTGAAGGACGGAGTTAGGACTGGCAGGTAGAGTGTGGTTTTGAGAACTGACTTCCTAGAGCTGGAGGTGAAGTGAGGAGCAGGCAGCAGACCAGAGCTATGAGGCCCCGGGGCCAGAGGATTGGAATGAAAAAAGACCTGTACTGTACAAGGATGGGTTTTCTAATAATGAGAACTGGGCTCAGAAGCTCCCTTAAACCAAATTTAACACAGGATGGGTACAGTGTATCTACCCAGAGGAACAATTAGATAAGAGTGTCAAGTCTCTTCAGTTTTATAATTGTGGAAACACTTTCCTGGAAAGTAGGAAGAAAAAATAAATAGAAATGTGAACTGCTACTAAAACTAGTTATTTTAGAGAAAAATTAGTAATAAACATCTGGTAAAAATTTTTAAAATAGACATGTTGGGATTATTCAGTAATTGTCACTTTAAAAGGCTCTGGGTTCAGATGGTTTTATGCGTGAGCTATTTTAAGGCACAGATGCCTTGTAAATAAAACAGTTGCAAGTCTTAGAAATAAGTGGGAAGCTGATATAACCCTAAAAGCAAACAAGCAAGCTAACAGAAGAAATCACTGTGCAGCCTTGATTCTGATCAAGTGTGGGAAATCCCTGCACATTGTAACTCAGCCCCAGATGCACTGCTGCCCCTCCACACTATTGCTCAGTTCTGGACCCTCCTTTTTCAAACCCAGCTCAGACTGCTTCCCACCCCCACCCACTGGCCTACCAGTGGGTCTGATATTGTTGACCATATCTTTTGAGTTGGTAAGATGTCTCTGACAAGAGAACCTGGGGTTACTCTCTGGAGTGATGGCCCAGTCACTTAGTTGACATCCCCACTGTTGCTAGCCTCTGTGCAGGACACCTTTCTCATCTACATTTAGTGGACTTGAAGTGAATCCCTTTCAGCTCAAGATTGCCATCTTCCCTTCTGACTGCCCCCCCCCCGCCCCTGCCGCCATTACCATCTCCCTTGGGCCCCAGACAGCTCCTGCCAGCTTGGTTTGTAGTCTGGCATACCTCTCCTCAGGGCCAGCTCTCCCAAGGCAGGCCCAAGGGGATCTGTGGTGAGGCCAGATGACCTGTCTTTTAATTTGGAAAATGGGCCCTATTGTGGCTGGGCTCTCATCACAAAGGAAAAGAAACGAGGGCAGGGCCTTAGAGGCAAAGGCAAGGTTGCCAGTTCTTGGGTGCCCTTGTGGGTGGGATCAGGAGAGAATGGGAGGGCTCTGGCATGGCCTTGCAGATAGGCAGTGCATATGGTGTTGCAGAGTGACAGTTTCATTGGCAGCCATTGCTGTGCCCTGTCTTTGGGCAGATGCAATGACCTAGCCGCTTTCCTGTTCTGAGCAAGGAGAAGGAACAGAGAGCCAGCAGAGGAGGCCCTGCCATGCATGACGGGAGGAAGATCCTTGGGTCATTCGCCACTCCCAGCTCTTCACACACAGGTGGGCTAAAAGAGGCTGCTCCTGGGAGCAGGACAATCTGGCAGGGTTTGCTGGCTCTGCTCAGGGTCTGGCCGATGTGCTGGGGTCTGCCTACCGGATCATCGTGCCCGTCCCATACTTGGCCTTGGAAATAACCTGGAGATTTTATTTCCTAAAGATAGGACACAGTGGGCACTATGGAAGGGTTTTTAAAGTACATGTCTCCAAGGAAAATTTAACACCAGAAGTATTACGGATACGGTCCTATGAGAGAACTTTTTGTAAAGCTGCAACAATGAAAATACTTGGAATTGGTGTGGGTGGATGAACAGAGGAGAATAGAAAACTTTGAAATAAAGCCAAATAAATGCAGGAATTTAGTTCATACTGAAGGTATTGTTTCAAATTAATGGGGGTGAAATGGATTATTTAGTAAAAGGAGTTGGAACAACTGGTTAGCCATCTGGAAAATAGTAAAACTGCATATCCACCTCACTCTGTGCCAGGCTTCACTCCAGATGGATTAAAGATTTCAATATTTAAAAACATAAAAGTACTACAGGGAGGTATGGGTGATTTTTTTTTTTTTCTGCCTGTGATCCCAGAACTTTAAAAGTTCTAGGTATCCAGAATTGCTGAAGGTATGGAGAAAGAAGCTTTTTCCTGCTGTTGGTGGGAATATCAAATACTACAGTTCACCCACGTAACATTTCTAAGTACACACACCCTGACCACTTGCCTATGTGCAGATGGCTGTTGTTCTTCCTCAGTGTGGGGCTTCAGAGCATGGACTTGAGCTTGGTCACACCTTGCCTCCACTTGCAAGCTCATGGTCTGTGGTGTCACCTGACCTCATAAGGCGGTGGGAAGATCGAATGAGATAAAGCCTGTGCAGTGGCTGGAGCCCTGTCAAGTGCCTAGTGGGCACTCACTGCATTAACAGCAAAGCTGGAAACAACCCAAAGACCCTATAGTATGGAGTGAGGTAAATAGAGCTGTTGTCCTGTAACATCAGTCAGGTTGAGCCAGATTGTGCTGCAGTCAAAACCTCCCAAGTCTCACTACTCATCTGTCACAGACCAGCTGGGGTGGCCCTTGCCCATTGCAGAGGACCTGTGCTGACAGGAGTTCACTGGACACATTCTCCACAACCACAGAGGCAGGAGAAAGATCACAGTGAACCACAAGTGATACTTATCCCTCCTTTTCCATTACAGTGGCCAAAGGAAGCTGCCAAACCACACCTGAGTTCTGAGGGATGAGCGGCTAATCCTCCCGTGGGGTGGGGCCATCAGCATGGAGAAGGTGAACCTGATGCTCAATAGTGACCCTAACCTGTCGCCAGAGTGGGGGCAGGCCTGCATCAATACCCGTGGAAAGATGCCTGTGAGCTTACTAAGGCTGCGGGGCTTAAACAACAGAATGTATTTCTCCCAGTTCTGGAGGCTAGAAGCCCAAGATCAAGGTGCTGGCAGGGTTGTTTCTCCTGCGGTCTGTCCCCTTGGCTTGTGATGGCCATCTGCTCCCTGTGTCCTCAACATGGTTGAGGCCACAAGGTGGTCTCTGTGCCTGTCCTAATTTCCTCTTATAAGGACACTAGTCCTATTGGATTAGGGGCCACCCATATGACCTCATTTAACATTAATTTTCTCTTTAGAGGCCCTGTCTCCAAATAGAGTCACATTCTGAGAGGGTAGGGGCTAGAACTTCAACTTCAGGTGAATTTGAGGTCGGGGGGGGACACAATTTGCCCATAATAATGCCCAGGATGGATTTCTTGTTTTTCATTTTTGCAATTTCCAACAATGTTATGGTGAGCACCCTTTGGGCATCACCGAGTGGTGGGGTGCAGAGCCTCTCCAGGCCACAGCAGCAGAACATGCTGGGAACGCTTATTTCAGAAATCTTTGCCTGCCTGAGGGTAAAAAGACATTACCCTGTATTTCCCAGTTTTAATGTTTTGCCTTTTACATTGACTCTCAAGGCAGCTTGTGACTAATGGCGTGGTGTGCAGAGGGCTCTGCCGTGGTCATCAGATTGCCAGTGACGGGCAGGGCCCCTCCACCCATCTGTGCCAGACATGTAATAGGAGTGGGAATCGGTTTGAGATGTGGAGCCGCTGAGTTTGGGGGCTTGTGTTTTCCACAGTGTGACCTATTCTACCCTAACGAGTAGAGGCCCCTTTCCCCAGGTTAAGGATACCAAGCTGGCCCAGCCTGTCCATGGTGCCATCCTTCTCATACATGCCTAGCTCTCTGGTCTGGTCTGTCCTCACCAATGATCTAGCTTTATAGGGAGTCTTTATAGCGAGTCTTCATTATTTGGTAGAGAAATGTTCCCACCTCCCCCTCCCCTCCACTGACACCTTGTTCTTTAAGTTGTCTTGGCTAGTTTTTTTTTTTTTTAAGATTTTTTATTTACTTATTTGAGAGAGAGAATGAGAGATAGAAAGCACGAGAGGGAAGTGGGTCAGAGGGAGAAGCAGACTCCCCGCTGAGCAGGGAGCCCAATGCGGGACTCGATCCTGGGACTCCAGGGTCATGACCTGAGCCGAAGGCAGTCGTTTAACCAACTGAGCCACCCAGGCGCCCTGTCTTGGCTAGTTTTAAGAACACATGTCATCATAAGCACAGGATGGTACAGGGGACCATGGCGTGTCCGTTGCTTGCCTCCAGCGGTGGTCAGTCCTTATCTTGGGGGTGCTGTGTTGGTGGACTGCCTGGCCAAGTGAGCTGTGCCGGACAGCGGGAGTCCTGAGCTCACTTTCTCTTTGGGCTGTGGCGTCCTCATTTGTAAATGGGCAACATGATCTCTCTGTTACAAGGGTGTTGATGGTGAGCCTGGGAGGAGTCCCTGGCCTGCAGGGTGCCCTTGGCAGCCCATTCCTTCTCTCCTGGCCTCAGGGCTATACAGCCAGGGCTGGGGCCTGTGGGTGGTGGGTGCTCATCCACTTGCCAGGTGGGGCCACCGGACGGTGGAGAGGAACATTCTGGTCTGCTCTCCACCTGTGTGCCTGAGCATCACGGGGCCTGGGCTAACAGCCCACACTCTGCCACACAGCTGGCGAAGTGTGGGTCCTTTCTGGTCAGTGTAGGGACGCCTGGCCCTGGGAGTGCCACATCTCATGCCCCATGGGGTCCTCAGTGCAGAGCGTCGTTCACCTTGACACTTTTGCACCATAGCCAAGGTTTTCTGAAGGCCATGGGTGGGGAGATGGGCAGCCTGTGAGGGCCTGCAGGGTAGGGGAATCCAGGAAGCATGGGGTGGCCAGGCACCTGATCCAGTGTGCTGTCCCCTAGGGCATGGCAGCCTTCCTACCACCAAGACCCTGTGTTCCTCTCCCTGAAAATCAGGGTGCAAATGGGAGCCATGGATGGTGACGGCCAGGAGGGTAACTCCGGGGCCAGTGCAGCTCTGCCCTGTGTTCCCACCCTGCTCCAGGTGCCCACTTCACAATGCCCACCATGGCCTCCTGGTCCCTATCATCATGTCCCCTGCCTCCATCCCCCTCCATCCCCCTCTACCCCCCACAAGTTGCTGAACTTTTGCAAGGCTCCCTTTGCTGCCTGTGTAAGGGAGAGAATTTCTGCCTTGCATGTGCTTGGAGGCGGCAGGCAGGCCCCTCAGGGCTACCATCACTGTCCCTGATCCTTCCCTCTCCCAAGGCTTCAATCAGGCGCTGCCAGTGACTGTTAGTGCCCGTGCACACATGTGAATGTGTGCACCTAGACACATGTGTGTGCACAGACCACACAGCCCATTGTGAACATGTGGTGTCTCTGTGGGCACGTAATTTGTACATCTGTGAGTGTGTGTGTTAGGTGGATGGGGGGCCTCCCCTGCCCGAGGTAGCCCCTGTCACAGGAGCAAACACATGCATCCCTATCAGAAAGTGTATCACCTTCACCATGGTTACAGACCCCCTCTCCAAGTGGGATCAGGTTCCCAGGAGCTGCCTGGGCACTAGCCCATGGGGATTGGCCTACTCCGTACCCAAGGTGAGAGTTGTCTGGGTGCTGTCGTCAGCACTGGGCGGTAGGCTGCCATGGACCAGAGCTCATGGCGGATATGGGCCCCAGGGGCTGGTGCGTGGGAATGGTCACACTTCCTGTAAAACAGCGAGCTTTTCCGTGTGTTCACCAGGGACAAAAATGCTGCTGGCCTGGCTGGCGTCCCACCCCTGCCTGTAAGTCTGTGGGGGCAGGCTGGCTGAAAATGCCCCTGAGTTGGACTTCCTTCCTGCCATCTTGCCAGGCTCCCTGGACCTGCTCCTGGGGGTGATGGGCGTCCTAGCTGCAGCTTGAGGTGCCTGTTTGTGGGGTGGCCCTGCCTGCCCGCCTCTGTCACCCAGCAGCCCCTCTCCCTGGCCTTTCCTTTCAGTTTAGCAAGATTGGCCTGTCCCCCGTCCCAAGCAGAAGTCTCAGTGGCCCAGCTCCGAAGCCCCTGCTGGCTGTGCGGCACATGGCCACACCTCACGCACTGCAGCTGCTAGTTTGTCAGATATCACTGTGCCTTTGTCCATGAGGCTCCGTCTTGCTGCCCCAGTGCAGTGTAACCCTGCCAGGCAGAGCACCCAGCAGGGACTTGGCTGTGGTGTGGCAGGGCAGGACAGGCGTGCTGGTGGGAGGGCCGTGCTCACCTCTGCCTGGGCACCCATCATACCACATGGGCCTTGACCCCTGCAGAGGAGCCAGGTCCCAGGGGATGTGGCTGTACTTGGCCTCCATTGCCCTCTCCTCCAAACACAGTGGAGCCCTTCCAGAAGGGGTGCTCGCACACCTGGCAGGATGAATGTCTAGACACAGTGTGGGGCACTGCCGGGTTTACTGCAGCCAAGGAGCTCCTATGGGGCCTGGGACAGTCCTGCCTGAGGTCGTGAATCTTCCTGGACAGGGCACCTTCCCCCTCAGAGGAGCCAGGAATGCATGCGTTTTGCAGGAGCAGAAGGTCTCCATGTTATGGAGTAAGTGACTTGCTGCTCTTGGGCAGAACAAGAAGCTTCAGGCCAAGGATGGAGGTTGCTGTCAGTCTGTCCCCCAAGGGCCTTCAGGAGTGCAGTACCCTTGACTACCACAGAAGCCTGTTGTTTCTACAGCTGTCCCCCAGATCTGCTTTGCAGCCTTTCTGGCCCATGGGGAGTTGCCCTACCCATACTTGAAGCTTGGAGGGGGCTCCTGGCAGCTGGGCTCTGCGGTTTTCTCAGTACACTCAAGAAACAGCCAGCACAGGGCCCTGTGGAACCTCAGGCCACCATCACCTGCTGCTCCTGGGACACGGCTGTGCCAGAGGCAGGCAGGCCTGGGACTGGCCTTTGGTCCCTTAAGAGAAGGGCTGCTGGAGGGTATTCTTTACACCCTCTCACCCCCGCGCCATACGCACCCCTGCGCCGTACACATCAGTCACTGGGAGAGGTGGGGATGGCTACCGTTGGGGTGTGCACTTGCTGCCCAGGGGGAAGGCGGGTGCAGGGATGGTGCCAGGCTCCCACCTCCCCAGTGGACTCTGAGGCCTGTGGTGTGCAGGGCTGCTCATAGCACTGTCCTCCCTCCCAGGCGGGGCTGGCCGTGCTGCGTCCCCAGAACCCCTCCCTGGATCTGTATCTTTGAAGCCACGGATACTGACAGAGGATTCAATGAATCCAAGGTCGCCAGTCGGGCGTTGACAGATGCCCGGCCACGATACTATTTCTGATTTAATAACCGAATGGGAGGCTGGCCCTTGGTAATAATTAGGGCTAATTACTGAGGAGGTGTTGACAGACGGGCTGAGAGGAAACAAACTACCTTTATCCCCGGGCTTAGAGTCAGATTACCGGCCCAGTGCTATCTGCCCCTCAGAAAGTAGACGCTTCAATCACTCACCGAGGCTTCAAAGGGGAAAGGGCCCTGACAATGCATGGGGTTTGGAAAGGAGCTATGAAGTGCGCCTTTGACTCCGAATCGCCAAACGGAGCCCCATTCCAGAAATGGTTTCTTTGTGAAGTTTGAGTTACCCCCGGCAAACCTGCCTCCCTGGCTCGGGGCCGGGGAGGGGTGCAGTGGGCGCAGGCTGGGCGCAGGCTGGGACTGGCCCGCCCTGTCCTGATCCCTCCTAGGCTGGGCCTGTGCTTGGCAGCCCACGGGGCCTGAGCAGGGAGGTGCAGCATGCTTTCCTTGGCGCAGGGAGTGTGTCCAGTTCTTTGTGGCTGTGAGCCGCAGGTAACGGGATAGGGATCTTACTATCTCAGCAGGCTTGTTCCTTCCCTTGTCTCATCTGGACATGCTTTCTTTTCTTTTCTCTCTCTCTTTTTTTTAAGATTTTATTTATTTATTTGACAGAGACATAGCGAGAGAGGGAGCACAAGCAGGGGGAGTGGGAGAGGGAGAAGCAGGCCTCCCGCCGAGCAGGGAGCCTGATGTGGGGCTCGATCCCAGGACCCTGGGATCAGACCTGAGCCAAAGGCAGACACTTCACGACGGAGCCACCCGGGCACTCCTGGACATGCTTTCTAAAGCTGTTGTGGGCAGGTCTAAGCTCTCTGGTTTGGTTTGGTTTTTTAAGGGGGGAGGGGCAGAGGGAGAGGGAGAGAGAATCTCAAGCAGGCTCCCTGCCCAGTGCAGAGCTTGATCTCACAACCCTGATCATGACCTGAGCCGAAATCAAGAGTCAAGACGCTTAACTGACTGAGCCACCCAGGTGCCCTGTAGTCGGGGCTCTCTGGAAGGGACTGTGCCCTTGGCCTTATTTATGGCAGGACCACCCCTCTGGGGCCTGGGCGTCACTCACAGGGCTGCCCCCACCCTTAGCTTGAGTGATGAGCCAATGCTGTGGATGGGACACTGACCCCCAGGGGCCTCAGCGATACGGTGACGACTTAGAACAGGGTTGTCCTAAGTTGTAGGCTGGTTTCTTATGCCTGTATGTGCACCTACTGACTCCTCTGGGACTCCCTGCATTTCAAAGACCATGGAGGGCAGTGGTCAGACCTCCATTCCCCTGGTGGGAAGCAGCAGCCCTGGGAAGTTTCCCAGTGACCTGGCCTGGACCGCCCAGGTCGCTGTGTCTGTGATGTGGCTTTGAAGGGCCAGTTCTGGGACTCTTGCTGTAGTCTGTCCTGACCACAAAGGCAGGAGGGTGATGAAGCAGTACTCAGGACGGGCCTGTCCAGAGAGCATCTTTCTGGTTTCAGGTGTAGCCTGGGAGGCACAAAGTAAGTGGGTCTCTGTTCCTGCCAGCCTGGAGGACCAGCCACTTCAGAGGTTTCCCACTTGGATGGCTCTATACTTCAAGGAAAGAATGAGCTGGTCTGGCTGGTGGAGAGCAGTCTTGTTAGATCAGCATTCTTCCTTTCCCTGGCACGCTGCTCTGCTTCTGGAAGTGACCATGGTGGTGATGATGATGATGGTAAAAGTCATCAGCTAGTTTGCTTAGCTATTAGGGGCACTATTGATGAATTTAAATCTACTTCTGTGAGGGCAAAAATAGAATGGTGAATTATTTTAAATGGGATAAGCCCTTAAAAATTGGCATTAAATCTGTTTAAAGTCATCTAAGTGGAATTAGAAATTGTCTCTAAGCCAGAAAAGTCCAAGCAGGAAACTGGGTTTTCATAATGTGTTAGCAGTAACTCCAATTGACTGTAGCTTGAGAAAAAATAGCACAATATTGTCTAATATATTTTATTTGAAAAACAGCATCCCAGAAAATGGCCAAGAGAGCAGTGGCCCAGTACATTAACTTGTACACAAAAGTGTGCTTGAGCCCTTTTCTCTTCTTATTAACATCTTACGTGATTAGCATTGTACAGTTGTCTCAGTTGTGAACCAACACTGATACATCATTAGTGACTTAAGTCCATATTTATTCAGATTTCTTGAGCTTTTACCTAATGTCCCCCTTCTGTCCCAGGATGCCATCCAGGGCATCACATTACATTTAGTTGTCAGGTGTCCTTAGTCTCCTCTGGGCTGTGACAGTTTCTTAGACTTCCCCTATTTGTATAGCCTTGACAGTTTTATGGGGTACCAGTCAGGTCTTTTGTAGAATGTTCCTCAGCTAGGATATGTCACGTGTTTTTCTCATGATTAGACTGGGGCTGTGGGTTTCCGGGAGCCAGCCCTCAAAGACAAAGCACCATCTCATCACATATTAATGGTACATGCTGTCAAAATGACATTACTGCCTTGGTCACCTGGCTGAGGTAGTGGTTGTCAGGTTTCCTCTCTGTGAAGTTAGTCTTTTCTTTCCCTTTAGACTGTCCTCTTAGGAAGGAAATCAGTATGGGCAGCCCCTCACAAGGGGTGGAAGTTCTGCTCCACATCCTTGAAGGCCGAGTATCTACACAAATTATTTGGAATTTTCCTGCATGCAAGATTTGTCTACTCTCCCATTTATTTATTTCTTCAATCATTTTATTATATCAATATGAACTCATGAATATCTGTTATTAATATGATCGTTACTATGAAATGTACTTAGAGTGAGTCTTAACACCTGTCTTCACCAGCACCACCACAATCCCAACATAGAAACTGATCCATTACCTCAGAACTTTCCTCCTGCTCCCCCTTGGTGGTCAGCCTCTCCCCCCACTCCTGGCCCCCAGCCACTGCCCACCTGTGCTCTCTACCTAGTTGGGCCGGAATGCCGTATAACTGGGCTCAGATTGTATGTAACCTTTCACTCACCATAATTCTCTGGAGATCCATCCATGTTGTTACATTTTTCAATAGTTTGTTCCTTATTATTGCTCAAGAGTATTCCATTCACCTATAGATGCTCATTTGGGGCAATGTGAGCAGAATTGCTGTACACATTCATGTACAGGCTTTTGTTTGCACATCAATTTTCATTTGTCTAGAATAAATATCCTGGCAATATGATACATGTATATTTCATTCTATAAGAAACTACCCAACTGTTTTCCAGAATGCTTGTACCATTTTGCATTCTTACGAACAGTGTATGAGAATTCTGTGCTCCACGTTTCCATCACCAAAACTTGGTTTTGTTCTTTTTTTTTTAAGCCATTCTAATATTTGTGTTCAGTTCCATTTCATCTAAACTGTCAAGCTTTTGTGCACTGAGTTGTTTATAGCATTTCCTTAATGTTTGTTGTGTCTCGAGTGATAATCCTTCTTTCATGAGGATAGTTTGTTTCTTCTCCCTTTTTTTGTAGTTATTTGTCTAGATAGAGATTTGTCAATTTTATAAATCTCTCTAAAGAACTAATCTCTCGTTTTGTTGATACTCTGTTGCTTTACTATTCTCTATTTCATTTGTTTCTGCTCTATCCTTATCATTTCCTTCCTTTAGCTTGCTTTGGAGCTTATTCTGCACCTCTTCTTCTAGTTTCTTAAGGTGCAGACTACATCATTGATTTGAGACCTTTCTTTTTCTAATGCAAGCATTTTTTTTTAAAGTAATCTCTACACCCAGCATGGGGCTTGAACTCATGACCCTGAGATCCAGGAGTATTACACCCTACTGACTGAGCCAGCCAGGTACCCTGAATGTAGGCATTTAATGCTATATATTTTCCTCCATGCCTCCCTTTAGCTGCATCCTACAAATTTTGATTATTTTGTTTTTCATTTTTATTAAGTGCAGAATATTTTCTGATTTCTCTTGGGATTACTTACCTCTTTGACCAATTGAATATTTCAAAGTATATTGTTCATTTTCCAAATATTTGGAGATTTTCCAGTTTCCTTTCCATTATTGATTTCCAGGTTAATTCCATAACGTTAGTGAACATATTTTGTATGCTTTTGTTTCTTCTTCATTTTTTAAGGTTTTGTTTTATGACCCAGGATATGGTCTATCTTGATGAATATTCCATGTGCATTTGAGAAGAATGTGTTCTTTTCTGTTGGGTAGAGTATTTGCTTAATGTCAACAAGGTCAAGTAGGTAGATAGTATTAGGATTCTGTATGCCTTTTTGGCCACTTATTCAGCTAATTACTAAGGAGGAGTTTAAATCTTAGCTATAATTATGTATTTGTTTATTTCTGCTTTCAGTTCCATCAGCTTTTTCTTCATGAATTTTGAAGTTCTGTTGTTAGCTGAATACATATTTAGGACTCATGTCTTTTTGATGAATCGATACTTTTTATTATTTTGTATCTTTCTTATCCTTGGTAATATTCCTTTCTCTGAGGTCTACTTTCTGTGACATTAACATATCCTTTCCAACCAACTTTCTTTTATTGTATGTATAGTAGTTCTTTTTCATCTTTTTACTTTTAATCTGTGTTTTTATATTTAAAGTGGGTTTCTGCCAGATAACTTACATTTGGGCCTTTTTTAAAAAATAGGTTATAGTTGTTAGATCTGATAATAACATGTTGAGAGCATTCACATTTACTGTAATCACTGATATGATTCTATTTTGTTCTACCATTTTGTTGTTTTCTCTTTTTCCTCTGATTTTTTTGGTTCTTCTCTCTCCTCTTTCCTGTCTTCTTATGAATTATTTAAATATTTTCAAATGCTCTGTTTAAATTTTTCTATTGGCTTTTTGGCTATATCTCTTTGTATTATATGTTTTTAATGGTTCTTCTAGAGATTGCAGTGTAAATGCTCAACCTTTCACAGTTTTCTTAGGGTTAATATTATTTTTCATTTCAAGTAAAATATGGAAGCCTTACAATCATATAGGTCCCCTTACCCTCCTGCCTTCATGTGTTAGCTGTTGTATTGAAAACCCTACCAGTGTTATCATTTTAACAATATACATGTTCACTTAAGAGGTGAACATTGTCTTTTATATTTACCTGGATATTTACTATTTCTCTTCCTCTCCCTTCTTGAAGTTCCACATTCCCTTCTGATTATCATTATTCTTGAGCTGTAGAACCTTCTTTAGTATTTCCTTTAGGCCACATCTGCTGGCAAGAAAGTCTCTTAGTTTTCCTTCATCTGAGAATATCTATTTTTGCCTTCATTCCCAAAAGAGAAATTACTGGATATAGTTTTTTTCTTTCAATAACGATATTCCACTGTCGCTGGCTTCCATAGTTTCTGATGAGAAATCCACACTAATTCAGATTATTATTTCCCTATGTATGTGTCATCACTCTCCAGAATTTTTTCTTTATTATTTTTCAGCAGTTTAATTATGATGTGTTTGAATGTGGTTTTATCCTGCTTATGGTTCATTTAGTCCTTAAATCTATAAATTTTTGTCTCTTCCCAAATTTGTGAAATTTCAGGCAGTTATTTATTCAAGTAATTTTCCTGCTCCATTTCTTTCTCTTCTTCTCAGACTCCAGTTATGCGAATCTCAGACCTTTTACTGTTATTCCACAAGTCCCTGATGTTCTAATCATTTATTTCAATCTTTTTTCTTTCTGATTTTATATTAGACAAATTCTGTTGACCAATCTTCATATTCATTGGCTCTTTCCTTTATCATCTCCCATTCCATTATTGAATTTTTTTTTTTGTTTTGGATATTGTATTATTCAGTTTTGAAATTTCCTTTTTAAAAAATTGATTTATGTTTCTCTGCTGAGAACTTCTGTTCATGTATGTTTACCTTTGCCTCATGGAGCATAATTATAAAAGTTGCTTTAGAATCCTTATCTGATATTCCCAACATCTGAATAGTCTCAAGGTTGGCATCTGTAAGTTGACTTTTCCCTTGAGAACTGCTCTCATTTTCTGGTTCTTGGTATGTTGAATAATTTTGTATTATTTCCCAGACATATCCTGGTTGAGTGTTACATGGGGTCCTCTGGAGAATGTTGAGTTTTGTATTAGCAGGCAGTCAACCCAGTTAGAATTGGCAAACAAGTTCTGTCTTGCCCTTTGTGGGCTATGGTTTTAATCTCTTTTCAGTTTTCAAAGCTTTTGAGAGGCTCTTTTGGGTCTATCCCAGGCTTACGAAACTCAGGAGTGAGCGTGGGATTTTTATGGGTTCATTCACAGAATTAAGAGACCTTTTTCTTTAGCTCTTTCCTCTCTGCAGTTCTCCCCCCAACTCCACACACACTCCATCCAGCAGGATCCCCTCCTCTTGGTTCCTCTGGCCAAAAAGACGGAGGTTTCTCTCAAGAGTCACTTCTCCCACACAGTTCTGTGTCTAGGGCCCCTTCTTGGGACAGTGCTGAGAGAGAAGAGGAAAAAAAAAACCATCAGGGATTTCCTCTCACATTCTTTAGACTTTTTCTCTGTAAAGTTGTCCAGAAACTAGTCTAAGTTTTAGCCACTGCTGCCTTGCATCTATGCAAGCTGGGCCTACCCCAAGGCAGTGCCGCCAAGACATACTACTAAAAATGGGAAACTCATTCCCATACAGGTCACTTCTCCAAGGTTTTGCTTGCCTCCAAAACCTGCCTGTTATTGTTCACTTTTCAGAGTTTTTAGGTAATTGCTTTTTATATTTTGTCTAGAGTTTTTAGTTGCAGTCAGCCAGAGAGAGAGGCTATACTGAACTTACTTCATCCTGGCCAGATTCAGAAGCCTGTCAATGTAGTTTTAATTTACATTTCTCCATGAGTCATGTTAAGCATCTTTTTATATGTTTAAGGGCCATTTTCATTTTTTGCGAATGTGAATTCATGTCTTTTGCCCATTTTATATTTGATCTTTAGACTTTCCTTAATTTTGAAGATTTCTGTATATTCTAAAGATATTAGAATTTTATCTCTTTTGACATGCAAAAGGTTAAAAGTGTCTTAGGTATTTTATCTTCTAATTGGTATTGTGAATGGAGTTTTCTCTAACAGGTTATTGTTTGTGCATATGGAAGCTATTAAGTTCTCTTTGTTAGTTCCCCGCCCCCTGCTACATTACTAAATTTTTTTTAATGCTTGAATTTGTTTTATTATTAATTATTTAAGGCACTCATGTATATCATCATGTCATCTGGGAGATAATTTAATGTTTTCTTTTCCAAGTCATATACCTTTAATTGATTTTTCTTATTTAATTGCATTGGCTTAGACCTCCAATACAGGGTTAAATAGTAGTATAGATATTGGGTATTCTGATCTTAGAGGAAATACCTCCAATATTTCTTCATAAAGTAATGTGTTGACTGTAGAAGGAGGGGTGCGTGTGCGTGTGTGTGTGTGTGTGTGTGTGTGTGTGTGAGTATTTTAATAATTTTTAAGAAACCCATCAGTTTTTCTTTGGTTAGTTGGGGTTTGTTTTGTTTGGTTTTGTTTTAAGATTTTATGTATTTATTTTGAGAGAGTGAGAGAGAGACAGCACAAGTTAGGGGGAGGGGCAGAGGGAGAGGGAAAAGCAGATTCCCCACTGAGCAGGGAGCCAGGTTAAGTGTTTTAATAAAAAATGGGTATTGAGAGAGGCACCTGGGTGGCTCAGCCAGTTAAGCATCTGCCCTCAGCTCAGGTCATGAGCCCAGAGTCCTGGGATTCAACCCTGGCTTGGGCTCCCTGCTCAGTGGGGAGTCTGCTTCTCCCACTCCCTCTGCTGCTCCCCTGGCTTATGCTCTCTCGCTCTCTCTGTCAGATAAATAAATAAAATCTTAAAAAAAGAGAAGGGTATTGAGGGGCAACTGGGTAGCCCAGTCGATTAAGCGTCCAACTCTTGATTTTAGCTCAGGTCATGATCTCAGGGTTGTAAGATTGAGCCCCGTGTTGGGCCCCATCCTGGGCTTGGAGCCTGCTTAAGATTCTCTCTTTTCTGTCTCCCTCTACCCCTCCCCTCCCCTCTAAAAAAAAAAAAATGGGTATTGAATGTTGTCAAAGGTTTTTTGTTTTTTTTTTTTTTAGTATCGAGGTAAATTATATGATTTTTCTCCATAGATTTATTAATATAGTGTATGACATTAATGGATTTCCTAATTAAACTAACCTTATGGGTGCCTGGGTGGCTCAGTCGGTTAAACGTCTGCCTTCGGCTCAGGTCATGATCCCAGGGTCCTGGGATTGGCCCTGGGTTGGGCTCCCTGCTCAGTAGGGAGCCTGCTTCTCCATCTCCCTCTGCCCCCCGCCCCATGCTCTCTCTCACTTGCGTCTCTCTCTCACACAAACATGCTCTCTCTCTCAAATAAATAAATAAAATCTTAAAAAAAGAAAAACAACTAACCTTGCATTCCAAGGATAAATTCCACTTGGTCATCATGTATTATTTCTTTAATTTGATGTTGTATTTTGTTTGCAAATATTTTATTTACTATTTTCGTATGGTATTCATAAGTGATACTGGTCTCTACTTTCCCTCTGGTCAAAGCTTTAAATATATCTCATGAATTCTGGCTTGTCGTGTTTTTCATTGTCGTTTTTAAAATTTGTGGATGAAAAAAATAATAAAATTTGTGGATTAAGTACTTCCCCTTTCACTTAAAATTTGTTGTTTAATAAATGGTTTTAAATTTTTAGTTGAGAGGACATTTTAGTTTTTATTTTGTTAATTTCTGATTTAACTGCACTGTGGTCATCATATATGTTTATAATATTTCTTCTTTATGGAACTTACTGATGTTTTCTTTGTGACCCAGTATATAATTTTTACACATGTTCACATGCACTTGAGAAGAAGGTATAGTCTCTGTTATCAGAGTGTAAAGTTCCATGTGGATCCAGAATATTTACCCCATGGAGTCTTCTATCTCCTTACTATTACTATCCACTTGACTTGTACTAAGAGCAGTAGTCTATCATGTTCTCCAATTATTGGTGAGTTTTTTCTGTGATTCCTTGAATTTCCTGTA
This sequence comes from Callorhinus ursinus, assembly GCF_003265705.2. Classification (NCBI taxonomy): domain Eukaryota; kingdom Metazoa; phylum Chordata; class Mammalia; order Carnivora; family Otariidae; genus Callorhinus; species Callorhinus ursinus. The sequence goes on along the minus strand of NW_027397177.1, from coordinate 752,680 downwards.
GTTTCTGTTTTATAAAGGTGGTGTTTCTGTCATTTAGGACATAAGTATTCAAAACAATCATATATTCATTGTGAATTGCAGCTCTCAGTATTGCAATGTCTGGGTTTGTCAATTCTAATGCTTTTTGGCTAGAATTCAACTTTGTTGACATCTGTATTTCAACCCCTGCTCTTTTATTGTTTCTATTTGTCTGAAATACCTTTGTCCATCTCTAGTTTTAGCCTGTTGTAATTACTTTTTTTCTTAAATTATTTATTTATTTTAGAGAGCGTGAGTTGGGGAGCACTGAGGGAGAGGGAAAGAAGTCCCAAGTAGACTCTGCACTGAGCGCAGAGCCCGACATGGGGCTCAATCTCAGGACCCCGAGACCACACCCTGAGCCCAAACCAATCAGATACATAACTGATTGCACCACCCAGGCACCTCCCCCCTTTTCATATTAACTTTATATTCTATCCCCCCTTTTCATATTAACTTTATATTCTAAGTATTCTGGGTATGGTCTTTCATCAGATATATGTGTCATGAATATTTTCTCCCTGTCTACAGCCTCATTTTTTACATCCTTAATGTCTCTTAATGAGAATTATGATTTTGAGTTTTATCCATGTGAGACTGGAGTTTATACAGTTTCAGTTTTGTGGAATATTCTATTATATGAATGTACCAATTTATTCTTTTCTACAGTTGATGGTCATTTGGGTTGTTTCTAGTTTTTATTAGCATGCATAATATTGCTATAACATTCTTGTACAAATTTCTTCTTGTACATATGTGAGAATTTTTGTAAGGTATTTATGTAATAAAGGGGTTGCTGCATCATAAGTTGTGTGAACTAGTCCCAGATTGTGTTCCAAAGTGATTTTTTCAATTTATGCTCCCTCTAGCATGGTAAAGGGTTCAAGTTGTCCCACATTGTAGTCAACATTTGACAGTGGTTAATCTTTTGCTAATTTGCTAGGAGTGTAATTATATCACATTGTGGTTTTGACAGCCATTTCCAAGATTATTAATTAGGTTAAACACCTTTACATATGTTTATTGGCCATTTATGTTTCTTGTGATATATCTGTTCAAATCCTTTGTTTATTTTCCTTTTTGGTGTTTGCTTTCTTATTGTGTTGATCTGTATGTTGTTTATTCTGGATATGAGTCCAGGGTGGGTTTGTCTTCCTCCCCCTCCTCTAGAATGCTTTTATAATTTCAAGCTTACAGAAGAGTTGCAGGCATATTTAACATAGCATGGTAAATACTTATATACTCTTCACTTATGTTCTTCAGTTGTTAGCAGTTTGCCACATTTGCTTTACCTCTCTGTATGTAGATAGAGATTAAATTTGTTTTTCTAAAACATTTGAAAACTGCAGACATTATGACATTTCACCCCCAAAACACTGTAGCCTGGGAATAAGGGCATTCTTCTAGGCAAATTACCAGTATCCTGCCCAAGAAAATTAACAATAATTTCATATTTTAAAAAATATTTAGAGAGAGAGTGAGCATGAGCAGGAGGAGGGGCAGAGGAGAGGGAGAGAGAAAATCCCAAGCCTACTCTGCACTGATGCCGGGATCCCGACCTGAGCTGAAATCAAGAGTCAGATGCTCAACTGACTGAGCCACCCAGGTGCCCCACAATAATTCCATATTATCTACAGTCCATATTCAGAAATTCCCCCGTTGTCCCCCCCACTTTTTGATCCAGTCAAGGTTCATGTGTTAGATCTGGTCACAATGCCTCTTTAGTCTCTCAATTTAGAACCCTCACCCTGCTTTTTGCTCTTGTTTTTTCTCTTGATCTTGACTTTTTGATAAGTCTGAGCTGGTTGCCTTGTCCAGTATCCTGTAATCTGGATGTGTCTGATTGTTTTCAGCAAGTTGTTGGCACAGATGTACAAGGATGGTGCCGTGTTTTCTGGCATCACCTGAAGAGATAAGTGATGCCAGTTTGTTTACTATTGGTAGTGCCAGCTTCAATCTCATGGTGAAGGTGGTGACAGCCAGATGTCTCCATCGTTAAGGAACATTCTCCTTCAGTGATCAGTCAATAATCTGTAGCATAATACCTTGACACAGTGCAAATCTCCTGTTTCCCAATAGCCTTTCACCCAGTTAGGTCCTTTTTCAAATCTGAGTGGTGATTTTTATGATCTCTTGTTCTCCAATTGTGATTTTAGTTCCCTCTTTTTATTTCTTTAAAAGCATTAAACATCTTTATTTTATATGCCTGAATGCTTTGCGCTCTAGAGGTCTAGTTCTGCCTTTTGTTGTTTCTCATGGCTCTCACTCATGGTGCCATGTTTCCTTTTTTGTTTCTAAGAGTTTTGACTACTTGCATTTCATAGGGCTTTATCAGTGAATTCATTCAGGCCAGGTTGAACGTGGGTTCCTTCTGAGAGACATTCACAGACTGAAGTTTTGGAGACCTCCTAAGGGAGTGTAAATTAGGACTAGGATAAGCCCGAAGGCTGGTATCATGCGGGCACCTCTGGGTGTAGGTCTACTTCTGGTTCATTCTAACACTGAGCATTTAGTCCTGTGTGGTCTCATCTTTATGGAGATGCCCCTATGAGATTGTCCACTTTGGGAGGGCCCTAAGCTTTGCCTTTCATAGACTCAGAGGCCTTGCTTAAGAACCAGAATTCTAGGTCACTGATGTAGCAGATGCTCTCAGGGCAGGTTCCAACTGCGGGGCTCCATAGACTTCACTACATTTGACTTCCACTTACTTAGTGTTTGGCCTCTGAAGGTTCTAGACATTTTTTTTTTTTTTTTGACAGTGATGTACTGAAGATTTTCGGTCTTTATTTTAGTTGTTTTGTGGGCATTTATCCTGCTACAAAGTGGTGCCTCCCTAGTCTGTGCTGGTTATGGAATTCTTAGGTGCCCTATGGGGCTGCTGGAAACCATTCTGTGCTCTTGTGGGGCTCACTTATGGAGGGCGGGGCCAGTACCTCATGGGGCCCCACTCCCCAGCCCTGCAGGTACTCGCAGCATCCCGTGCAGCCTGTTCTTGCACTCCCAGACATAGGCAGTCAGTGAAGCAGGACCCGGTGGGCTGGAGCTGGCAATGCTTGGCTGACTGTGGTTGTGGCTTCCCCGCTTTGGCTGACTTCTCAGTACTCCTTGTCGATTCCAAGCTTCTTTAAGGACCAGTGGTCCTGTTGTGGTAAAAGGAAAGGGTTCTGTGACTGAGTGCATGGTGGGTGCTCAGGGCTGACTCATGGGTCAGGCTGTGGTCTCTGGGTACCAGCTTCTCCCTTGGCCCTGTCTCCTCTGAGTTTGCCAGTCTTTGGTGGTTTGCCTGCCTTCCCTGTGAGGGACACCCTTGGGGCCCATGGCTGCTCTGCCTGCCTGAGGTGTGTGTGGCTTGGTGGGAGGGTGAGAGGTAGGTGTAGCCTGCTCCCAGCCACCCATGTGCCTTCCCACAGGGGACCCTGATTGCCCGCTGCTCCTCATGCCAGGAGAAGGGCTCCGGGCTCCTCTCTGTGGGGATGACCCTGAGGCCTGCCAGGCTGCTGCTTCTGAGGCAGGACGCAGGGGGGCACTGTCGTCCCCCACCCAGGGGCCGAGGGCCTGAGGGGCTTTCGGGGTTCACAGCATCAGTTGGAAAGGCTGTCAGGGTTGCACAAATTTTGTCAGATTGTCTTTCTTTTTAATTTTGAAAAGAATGTGTCTCTCTTTGACATCTCGAAGAGCAGGCAGAATCCGAAGTTGTGCTCGATGGATTGAGTTTCATGTTCCTTTGCCCTCTGGGAGGAAAAGACGAGTGACAGAACAGGGAAACGAGGCAGCGGCGGGCGGCTGGTACTGCGCACTGGTGTTGCACAAGGGGCTGTGGCCTCCGCTCCGGGCGGCCCGCTGCCAGGGGAGATAGGATAACGCGATTATTCTCAATTAGATTAATAAAGAATAATTAGATGTCATAAATCAAGTAATCATAGGATATTGTCATGGGAAAAATATGTAGCTAGAATTAATTAGTTTTCAAATAAAGCGTTTATTTTAATTGCTTGAAATGATGGAGCCCTTAATTGCCGATGCATCATTTTGGCCTGAACATTTTGGTTGTTGTAACAACGTGACGGGTTTGTTCCCTGCAGTTCTGGGGAAACAATAGAGGAGAACTTGATTTCATCACCTCAGACCGAGCCTTGTGCTGGTGAGGTTCTGGAAACTCCCATCAGGCCGCAGGCAAGTGCCAAGTGTGGGCTGTGCTTCGGCTGGCGCTGCCCAAGGCCCCCATGCTGCCTGTGCGTGTGTGTGAGTGTGTGCATGCATGTGCGTGCATGTGTATGCATGTGTGTGCCCTCTGTGTGCGCATGCGTGTGCATGAATGCAGCGTGTGTGCATCAGCACCACACTGTGGGAGCCTGTGTGGAAGTGGCCTGTAGGACTCCGAGGCCCGGACCGTGGGGTGGGATGCCCCCCGTGCCCCAGTCCTGGAGACTGGGGCTTTTCTGATGGGTTGAGGTGCTTTAGTGGGGTTCTCCATTCTGGGGTTTCTCCAGATCTGGGGCCCTGGAGCTGACCAGCTGTTCTGATAGCACAGACAGCCAGTAGCTTCGGAGGGCCCTATAGCTGCTCCTCTGAATTTTGTCCCAGGCCTGCCTGCTGGAGGGCAGCCTTGCAGGATTCACAGCCCTGGCTGAGCAGTGTCTCCTGGCAGCTCACCTGTCCCAGGCCAGAGCAGGGGCCATGGGTCATGGAGCAGTATGGGGTCAGGTCTCTGTCCACAGGAGGCCGTCCTTGTGTTTGGGAAGAGTCAGTTGGTTTTTAGCGAAAGGTGAGAGAGGCTTTTACAGTGAAAACCCTAAAAAAGAAAGAAACAAACAGGAACTTGGCCATTTGTAAGCTCCATTCCCAGGTACCCCTTCCTTCTCTTTGAAACCCCTCAACAGAGGCGGGATCAAGCAGTAGAGTAGCTGCCTATGGTCTCTCACCAGTAAGGGTGAGCATCTGCCCCTTCCTGGCCCTAGCCCTGCAGTGTATGCTTTGGGTCATTAGGATCTCAGCCCCAACCCCACTTCCAGCCCTCACGTGGGCCAGGCCTTAGCTAGCCTGGTGCTGGCAGTGGCCTTCTGCTGGGTCTCTGCAGCATTTCCCTGACTCCAGTGGTCTCCGGAGTCTCGGGTCACTGCCTGTCCCTGTCCCCCCCCACCCCCTGCCCTGCTATCTAGGTGACTCAGAGCCCTCTGGCTTACAAGGCCCCAGCTGCCTTGACAGTGGCATTTCTCAGGTGTTTTGAACCTTTTGCTCTAGTGAAGCTACTCCGGGCTCTATTCTGAAAAGAGAGAGAGAGAAGGAAAGGGTCTGAGATGGTTTCACCGAGGGGAGGTACAGGGCTTCCCGGTTGAGCGTGTGGCTGAAGCAGTGCCTGGACTGCTCTTCTGCTGGAGAAACCCACGCCTCTCCTGCCTCTGCGCCTGTGTGTCTGCCTGTCCTCAGCCTCAGCCCCCCTTCTGCGTGGGCCCCCATGCTTGGCCTGGAACCCCCTCCAAACTTCGGCATTGGCCAAGGCTCCCTCCTGGAGGAATGCTATCTTCTCTGCTCCTGTTCTTTGCCCTGCCCAGTTCCTCTGGTGGCTGTGGCTCCCTCAGTGGCCAGGCAGCCTCCTCACTGCTCTGCGTCCACGCTGGAGAGGGGCAGGTGGGGAAGGGTCTCAGATCCCAGCAGGAGAGGCCCTCCTGATGAAGTTGCTGCAGCTCCCCAGCAGTCTGCTCCTGGCCTTTCCCTCTGTACCCTCAGCCTGGCCTGGGACCTGCAGGCTGACAGATGTGCCCCCGTGGTCATTGGAGCAGGTCACTTCTGGTCTGGTAACCATCCCTGTACCGTTGCTGGAGTGGGCTCAGTGGGGACACTGGGAGGCTTCTTTCAGCTGGGTGGGCCTCACAGGACCAGTGATTTGAGGAAGGGTCACTCATCTGTGATATCAGTCCTTCTGGGGAGTGGCAAGGTAACTCAGTCCCTGCCCCTTGCCCACACACTAGTGCACCGGCCACTCTGCCTCTTGGTGGCAGCGTGCAGACTTCAGGCCTGAGTCTGAGAGCCCTGGGGTAGCTCACCAGACCATCCCCTGCCTCCATTTCTCCAACAGTAAGTGTGGTGCTGCCTTCTCTAAGGGTGGATGTACAGGCCCTCAGGACCCAGCAGGTGGTGTTTGCAGCACATGTGAGAGAGAGCCTCCTCTTCATCTTGGGTCCTGCTCGCTCTTCCAGCCCCCAGGGACCCTGCACACCTCTTGTCTGTCCATTGGTTCATCCCTTCAGTATGCACTTGCTGAGCAGCTGCTTTGTGCCTGGTGCCAGTGGCCAGGCCTCTGGTCTGGGGGGAGCAGGCCAGTGTGGCCCCTGTTCCCCAAGCTTGCTACAGGGCCAAAGTGGACAGCATGTCCTGGCATGTCATTGCTCCCCTGCAGGGAGGAGAGGAGATGGGCATCAGGAGGGAGGAGGGAGGCTGAATTTGCAGTACTCAGCCAGGCCTAGAGGCAGGACAGACACCCCAGGGTGTGTGGACAGCCCAGGCGAGGAGAAGGCAAACCGAATGAGGAGGAGTCACTCCTTCTGCTGCAGCCAGTGGGATTCAGGGAGTCAGAGTGTATAGCTGGTGGGTGGACAGCAAGCCCTGGAGGCCAGTGGCAGGCTCTACGCAGGGCGCTGAAGGTTAGAGTGACCTCAGAAGGATGTGGGCGCCACTGTGCCCACCCAGAGATGGTGCAGGTTGGGGCCAGGGTGATGCCATTTGGGTGTAGAGGCCAGTAGGCAGGATGGAAGACAGGCTGAAGGGGGTGGGTAGCATCCAGGGAGGCTCCGACTGCCTTCCTGAAGGATGACAGGTTGGGTCACTCACACCCTTCCTTGGTCCCCAGGTGACTGCACCCCCGCCCAGTATGGCAGCCTCCCCGCTCCCACCGCCAGATCCCCAGTTTGTCCTCCGAGGTACCCAGTCGGCGGTGCATGCGCTGCATTTCTTCGGAGGAGCCCAAGGACAGGGGCGCCCACTCCTCCTCTCAGGGTGAGTAGCTGTGGCCCCAACCCAACCCCGGGGGTTAGCCCAGGGTGAATTTAGGGGGCGGTGGGCTAGCAATGAGCCCGGGGCTCATTTGGGGATCCCAGTGACGGGCTCAGGCTGCCCATCACTCAGGCGGGCATACTGACTTTTCAGAACCCACTCGACAAGCTGTCCCTTGGGCCTGGCCCCCTCAGAGGAGGCAGGGAGCACGCCTTGATAGACACCATCCAGTTTACAGTGTCAGTGGCAGCCCCCTGTCCCTCTGCCTGAGGTGTCCTCAGAGGCTTCTGAGGGCCCTCTGCCCGCCATTCCTGGAAAAGGAGCACTGTGCCACTTTTACCCGTAGTTCACATGGACAGCCGTCACCTCAACTAAAAGCCCCCGAATGAAATGCCTGGTCCACTGCTGTGGGGTTGCCAGGCCAGCCCTGCAGAGCATGCTGGGAATGTCCTCTGATGCCTCTGCCTGAGCTGGTGCTTGCGCTTGTCAGAACAGGTCCCTGAGCGGGCTGGTGCACATCTGGAGCTTGCAGACGCGGAGGGCGGTTGCTACGCTGGACGGCCATGGGGGCAAGTGTGTGACCTGGCTGCAGACACTGCCCCAGGGGCACCTGCTCCTCAGGTGGGTCTTGGTGGCAGTGAGTACAATCCCAAAGGAGTCAAGCTGTGGCCTTCGGCAGGGGCCAAGAACTTGTCACTGCAGGCTCTCGGGGTCTCCCCCCGCTGCCGGGGCAGCCCCTCCCCATGGCAGAGCAGTGTGATCTCTGGCTTGTCCGGAGGCTGTGTCCGGGGACACCAGGTGCCCGGCAATGTAGCCTCTGTGACCACTGCTCTGTCCAGGTGGGTGCCCACTGAGAAGAGCCTGATGAACGCACAAAAAAACTCTGTCTGCAGCCCCACACGCCACCTGTGGCCTGAGCAGAGCCCTCCCTGGCCTGCCAGGGCTCTCCAGTGCAAGAGCTAGGCGCCCATGGCTGAGCTCAGGGCTTCTCCTTAGAGGACCCTCAGCTTCCCTTCTGGGGACCCCAGGGCTCTGGTGTCGCAACACCTGCTCTGACAGGTGGTCCCCTTCCCACGAGGTGGCAAGGACTGGTCACCAGGGTGGTGCAGAGCCTGTGCCTAAAGCCCACCCACTGATTGGGGTTGTGCTCCAGACCTCGAGTGCAGCCACCCCCCCAGGGCACTGGGTGGGCCACACAGGTGCCCAGGTCCATGGCATTTGGGCTGACCAGTGCAGGGAGAGGAGGAGACGGCGAGAGCAAGGTGGGAGTCTGGCACCCCGACAGAGGACGCTGCACGTGCCAAAGCCACGGTGGACCCAGCTGTGAGCGGCTGTGAGCAGAGCCCAGAGGGGTCTGGCACTGCCACCATGGCCTTGTAGAGGTGCCAGGCTGGGGACTCCAGGCGAGAGGTAGGCCAGGAGGCAGCAGGAAGGGGCAGATGGGTGGAAGAATGAGTTTCTGTCTACCAAGTTTAAGTGAAACTTTCCTGAAAGCCCTGCAGGGCCGGTCTGGCTTCCTGCCTGGACTCGGAGCCTGGACAGCTAGGCACCATGGTTCCTGATCCCCAAAGGACGAGGCCTGTCAGGGACCCACCCTTCTTCAAAGCACTTTTGTGCCAGACATGCCGCTCCCACCACCCTAAATGTGGCTCGCAGGTGATCAAAGAACCAGAGGTATCCAGGAGGGCGGTGGCCCCAGACACATGTGCTTGCAGAACCCCAAACTGGCCCCCTTCTCTCCCAGTTGGTGTGGAAGGCCCTCCATATGGTTGTGGCTTTTCCCTGATGCTTAGAATAGAAGTTGTATCCAAATACCCCACTAAACCACTCACACTGGGGGCTGCTCTTTGTAAACATTCCTCCTGAGTTCTCAGCCAAAAGGTCTTGGGCCCTTTGGTGCCTCCTGCCCCTCCAGGGCCCAGATGCCCTGGGCTGTTCTCAGGGAACTCCTAGCCCTGGGGTCTGCTCCTCAGAGAGCTGGCCTGATGTTGTGTGGGGAGGCAAGCAGCAAGGGCAACCTGTGAGTGAATGTTTGCTGGGCCTTCCCTTTCCAAGCTGGATGGCACTGTGGTAGCCCTGCTCCAGGCAGGGGCCCGTGGGTCAGGAGGTCTGCGGTGCAGACCGTGCAGGGACTTGGAATGCCCAGGTGCGTTTACGTTGCACTAGAGGCCGTGCGCCCAGCTGTGTTTGGAAGCCAGGTCTCTGCAAAGTGGCCCTTGAGAAAGGAAGGTACGCTTTCATGTCAAGGGGAGGCTGGAGGACAGAAAGCTGGGAGCCAGGCTGAGCCTTAGGCGCCGCCCTCATGCCCGAGGGCACACCTGTGCCCAGTGACAGCCACCCAGGTGCTGTGTTTTATTGTGGGCTGTAGCCCCCTTGCAGAAAAGTGCACAGACCAAGTTTACAGACTGTTGTATTATCACAGAGTGGACACCTGGGTAACCACTCCAGTCAGGAGGCAGAACACTGACGTCTGCTCCGTTCCCGTCCCCAGGAGGCAGCCCCCTGCACCTCGCTCTTGCCTTACCACTCAGAATGTGCATCTCCAAACAGCATAGACTTGTTGGGTCTGGTTTTTTTCTTACTTAAAGGGGCCATGCAGAACAGCTTCCTTTGTACGTGACTTCTTCCACTCAGCTGTACTTTGTGAGGTCCATGATGGTGTGTGTAGCCATAGGGCATTGTGTGGGATTTTTCTGTGTGGTATTCCACTGGATGTGTATGTATACCCAGATTATTTCTCATTCTACCATCAGTGGAGATCTGGGTTGCCCACCTGGGGCTGAGAAGCTTAAGAAGACCCCCGTCTGGGTCTCCGGGTACACACGTATCTGCAGGTTGGACCCTGGACCCAGAGGTGGGGCGTCAGGGACACAGGGTGTGCCCACGTTGGGCGGCTCAGAGGGTGCCAGGCTGTCCCCAGTGCGAGTGCCCCCACCCCTGCAGTGCTCTCTGGGGCCTGGGCGCTTCTGGGTGCGGCCTCATTTGCACTTTCATGACCACTTAATGAGCCAGCCCTCTTCTGCCTTTGTTAGCCCCTGGATAAAGTCTCCCTTCAATCCACATTTCTCTATCGGATTGACTGCCTTTTTCTTATTGAGTTACAGGAGTTCTTTTTATATTCTAGAAATGGCTGATAGTTTTATATCACCAGGTACTGCTCTCACAAAGTGGCTTACAGTTCTCACTCCTTAAGGATGTGTTAATGAGCAGAAGTTAGCCATTTAAATGGGGTCAAGTCTGCCATCTTTCCCTTTTGGCTGGTGCTTCTGTGTCGTGTGAAGGAGTCCCAGCAACAGGTCATCAAGACCTCCCTGATCTCCCAGGAGCTTCAGTCTTGTTCCTTTTGAGCCCACACTGCATCTGGAATTGACTGTTGGTGAGGAGGAGCATTCTTTGTTTCTGTATGGATACCCAATGGTCCCGTCCTCCCTGCTCTCATTTCCCCTCCAAGTTCAGGGACGTGGGCAGCTGAGGAAGTGGACAGTAGGGGGTGGCTTCCAGGCAGAGGTGTTGGAGCAGCGTGCCCAGCGGCCAGAGAACCAGGGTGATGGGGGCGAGGTCTCAGAGGTGACTGGGGAGGTTGGGAGATTGGCTGCTTCGTGCAAGCAAGTGCGTGGGTGGAGCGTGGCAGTAAATATCTTGAGGAAAATGGGAGGCAGGTTTTTCCCAGTCAGAGAATAGAGTCACAAACCTGAGAAGGAGGAAGGAGAGGAAGAAGCCTTGGGGCATCAGCATGAACTTGTGAGGTTTTGAAAATATATACACAAAGGTACAGAAATACTTGTGTGTGTATGTTTGCATGTGTGAGTGTGCATGTGTGTGTGAAGTTTGTGTGAGTGAAGGGTGTGTGTGTATGAGGTATGTTTGCATGTGTGAGTGAGGTGTGTGTGTGAAGTATGTTTGTGAGTGTGAATGTGTGCATGATGTGTGTGTGTGTCTGAGGTATGTTTGTGTGTGACTGTGTGAGGTGTGTTTGTGTGTGAGTGAGCTGTGTATGGAGGTGTGTTTGTGTGTGACTGTGTGAGGTGTGTTTGTGTGTGTGACTGTGTGAGCTGTGTTTGAACTGTGTGTGTGAGGTGTGTTTGCATGTGTATATGTGAGGGAGGTGTGTTTGTGTGTGAGTGAGCTGTGTGTGTGTGTGAGGGAGGTGTGTTTGTGTGTGAGCTGTGTTTGAGTTTGTGTGAGGGATGTTTGCGTGTGTGTGATAGGTGCGTTTGTGTGTGAGTGAGCTGTGTATGTGAGGTGCATTTGTGTGTGTGTTAGTGAGTTGTGTGTGAGGGGTGTTTGCGTGTGTGTGTGAGAGGTGTGTTTGTGAGTGTGAATATGTGCATGAGGTGTGTTTGTGTGTGTCTGAGGTGTGTTTGTGTGTGTGAGCTGTGTGTGTGTGAGGTGTGTTTGAGCGTGTGAGAGGTGTGTTTGTGTGTGTCTGAGGTGTGTTTGTGTGTGTG